>NW_024607239.1:0-21106 GCF_018296145.1 Oncorhynchus tshawytscha | reverse complement strand
TGGGAATGCTAAACCTTCCATGTTTGACGATTGCATAAAAATATGCCCCACCTCAGGTAAACTGATATCGCGTCTATATGATGCTTTTCAATCTGTTAGCACACCTTCTACAGATGCCACCAAGGCAAAATGGGAGGAAGAACTAGGGACTGACATCTCGGTGGCAGACTGGGAAGAGAGCTTGGAATATATCCATACATGCTCCATTAATTCCAGACATCGCCTCATACAATTCAAGGTATGACACAGATTACACTATTCCAAAACTAAACTGCATATGATATTTCCTGATACAGCCCCTACATGTGATAAATGTCAGGCTGCGCAGGGTACACTACTCCACTGCTTTGCCCTATGCTTTAGCTTGCATGGTTATTGGTGTGGAATTTTTGGGATCCTGTCTGAAGTTTTGGAGACTTCAATAGATCCAGACCCGCTTCTGATAATCCTGGGAGTATCTGAGTCCCTAAACGGATTAACCAACCCCCAAAAACAACTAATCTTGTACGGTCTCATTTCGGCAAAAAAACTAATCTTGTTGTTTTGGAAAAGGAGGGAAGCGCCCTCTACCAAATTATGGCTCAGTGAATTGGCAAACACTGTACACTTAGAATTTGTGAATTTGTACTTATTAACGCACTCTCAATTGTAATATTTTCATTTACCTTTGGGCAGCATGTGCTGGTCCTGCCACCCGAGCAGTTGGGGGGGGGGATAGGGAGACATCTTTGTAACGGTTTTCTAGTGGTGATGAAGGAGAGTCGGACCAAACTGCAGCGTGTCGATTGCGATCCATGTTTAATATAACAAAGAAACATGAACTTACAAAAAACAATAAACGAAACCGAAACAGCCTATCTGGTGCAAACTAACAACGAGTACACATAGGACACTAAGGACAATCACCCACGACAAACTCAAAGAATATGGCTGCCTAAATATGGTTCCCAATCAGAGACAACGATAAGCACCTGCCTCTGATTGAGAACCACTCCAGACAGCCATAGACCTTGCTAGACAACCCACTAAGCTACAATCCCAATACCACCACCAAAACCCCAAGACAAACACACCACAATTACAAAACCCCATGCCACACCCTGGCCTGACCAAATACATAAAGATAAACACAAAATACTTTGACCAGGGCGTGACAGAACCCCCCTAAGGTGCGGACTCCCGAACGCACCTCAAAACAATAGGGAGGGTCCGGGTGGGCGTCTGTCCATGGTGGCGGCTCCGGCGCGGGGCGTGGACCCCACTCCTTTAATGTCTTAGTCCCCTCTCCCTTCGTCCCTGGATAGTCCACCCTCGCCGCCGACCATGGCCTAGTAGTCCTCACCCAGAACCCCACTGGACTGAGGAGCAGATCGGGACTGAAGGACAGCTTGGGACCGAGGCAGCTCGGGACTGAGGGGAAGCTTCGGGAGTGAGAGAAAGCTCAGGAGTGAGAGAAAGCTCAGGAGTGAAAGAAAGCTCAGGAGTGAGAGAAAGCTCAGGAGTGAGAGAAAGCTCAGGAGTGTGAGAAAGCTCAGGAGTGAGAGGAAGCTCAGGAGTGAGAGGAAGCTCAGGAGTGAGAGGAAGCTCAGGAGTGAGAGGAAGCTCAGGCAGGTAGATAGATCTACCAGCTCCTGGCTGGCTGGTGGTTTCAGCAGATCCTGGCTGACTGGCAGATCCTGGCTGACTGGCAGATCTGGAAGAGTCTGGTTGACTGGCAGATCTGGAAGAGTCTGGTTGACTGGCAGATCTGGAAGAGTCTGGTTGACTGGCAGATCTGGAAGAGTCTGGTTGACTGGCAGATCTGGAAGAGTCTGGTTGACTGGCAGATCTGGAAGAGTCTGGTTGACTGGCAGATCTGGAAGAGTCTGGTTGACTGGCAGATCTGGAAGAGTCTGGTTGACTGGCAGATCTGGAAGAGTCTGGTTGACTGGCAGATCTGGAAGAGTCTGGCTGACTGGCAGATCTGGAAGAGTCTGGCTGACTGGCAGATCTGGCGGCGCTGGGCAGACTGGCGGTGCTGGGCCGACTGGCGATGCTGGGCAGACTGGCGATGCTGGGCAGACCGGCGGCGCCGGGCAGACTGGCGACGCCGGGCAGACTGGCGGTGCTGGGCAGACTGGCGGTGCTGGGCAGACTGACGACGCTGGGCAGACTGACGACGCTGGGCAGACTGGCGGTGCTGGGCAGACTGGCGATGCTGGGCAGACTGGCGATGCTGGGCAGACTGATGGCGCTGGGCAGACTGGCGATGCTGGGCAGACTGGGGGCACTGGCGGCGCTGGGCAGACTGGCGGCACTAGCTGCTCCATATAGGCTGACAGCTCTGGCGGCTTCTTACAGACTGACCGCTCTGGCGGCTCCGTGCTGACTGGCAGCTCCTTGCAGACTGGCAGCTCCTTACAGACTGACAGCTCCGTGCAGACTGACAGCTCCGTGCAGACTGACAGCTCCGTGCAGACTGGCTGCTCCATGCAGACTGGCTGCTCCATGCAGACTGACAGCTCTGGCTGCTTCATGCAGACTGACAGCTCTGGCTGCTCCATGTAGACTGGCTGCTTCATGCAGACTGGCAGCTCGGGCTGCTTCATGTAGACTGACAGCTCTGGCTGCTCCATGCGGACTGACAGCTCTGGCTGCTCCATGTAGACTGACTGCTTCATGCAGACTGGCAGCTCGGGCTGCTTCATGTAGACTGACAGCTCTGGCTCCTCCATGCAGACTGACAGCTCTGACTGCTCCATGCAGACTGACAGCTCTGGCTGCTTCATGCAGACTGGCAGCTCTGGCTGCTCTATGTAGACTGGCTGCTTCATGCAGACTGGCAGCTCGGGCTGCTTCATGTAGACTGACAGCTCTGGCTGCTCCATGCGGACTGACAGCTCTGGCTGCTCCATGCAGACTGACAGCTCTGGCTGCTCCATGCGGACTGACAGCTCTGGCTGCTCCATGCGGACTGACAGCTCTGGCTGCTCCATGTAGACTGGCTGCTTCATGCAGATTGGCAGCTCGGGCTGCTTCATGTAGACTGACAGCTCTGGCTGCTCCATGCAGACTGACAGCTCTGACTGCTCCATGCAGACTGACAGCTCTGGCTGCTTCATGCAGACTGGCAGCTCTGGCTGCGCTGAACAGGCGGGAGACTCCTGCAGCGCTGTGTCGGAGGAAGGCTCTGGCTGCGCTAAACAGGCGGGAGACTCCGGCAGCGCTGGAGATGAGGAAAGCTCTAACAGCGCTAGATAGGCGTGAGACTCCGGCAGCGCTGGAGATGAGGAAAGCTCTAACAGCGCTAGATAGGCGTGAGACTCCGGCAGCGCTGTAGAGGAGGAAGGCTCTGGCTGCGCTGAACAGGCGGGAGGCTCCGGCAGCGCTGTAGAGGAGAAAGGCTCTGGCTGCGCTGAACAGGCGGGAGACTCCAGCAGCGCAGGAGAGGAGAAAAGTGCTGGCTGCGCTGAACAGGCGAGGCACACTGAAGGCCTGGTGCGTGGTGCTGGAACTGGTGGTACTGGATCGAGGACACGCACAGGAAGCCTGGTGCGGGGAGCTGCTACCGGAGGGCTGGGGTGTGGAGGTGGTACTGGATAGACCGGACCGTGCAGGCGCACTGGAGCTCTTGAGCACCGAGCCTGCCCAACCTTACCTGGCTCGATGCCCACTCTAGCCCGGCCGATACGAGGAGCTGGAATATACCGAACCGGGCTGTGCACCCGCACTGGAGACACCGTGCGCTCCACAGCATAACACGGTGCCTGCCCGGTCTCTCCAGCCCCCCGGTAAGCACAGGGAGTTTGCGCAGGTCTCCTACCTGGCATAGCCATACTCCCTGTGAGCCCCCCCAAGAAATTTTTGGGGCTGACTCTCGGGCTTCCATCCGCTCTGCCGTGCTAGCTCCTCATAATGCCGCCTCTCTGCTTTTGCTGCCTCCAGCTCGGCTTTGGGGCGACAATAATCTCCAGGCTCATTCCAGGGTCCTTTACCGTCCAATTCCTCCTCCCATGTCCATATCTCCAGGTGGTGCAACCTCTCCCACTGTAGCTGCTGCTGCTCCTGCTGCTGCTGCCTCTGTTGCCTCTTCTCCTGTTGCTCCTTTGGGCGGCTACACTCCCTGGTTTAGCCCAGGGTCCTCTCCCGTCGAAGATCTCCTCCCATGACCAGAAATCCTTGGTGAGCATCTCCTTTTCGGCTGCTCCTGCCTGTTGACACGCCGCTTGGTCCGTTGGTGGTGGGTGATTCTGTAACGGTTTTCTAGTGGTGATGAAGGAGAGTCGGACCAAACTGCAGCGTGTCGATTGCGATCCATGTTTAATATAACAAAGAAACATGAACTTACAAAAACAATAAACGAAACCGAAACAGCCTATCTGGTGCAAACTAACAACGAGTACACATAGGACACTAAGGACAATCACCCACGACAAACTCAAAGAATATGGCTGCCTAAATATGGTTCCCAATCAGAGACAACGATAAGCACCTGCCTCTGATTGAGAACCACTCCAGACAGCCATAGACCTTGCTAGACAACCCACTAAGCTACAATCCCAATACCACCACCAAAACCCCAAGACAAACACACCACAATTACAAAAACCCCATGCCACACCCTGGCCTGACCAAATACATAAAGATAAACACAAAATACTTTGACCAGGGCGTGACAATCTTCCCTCCTTTCTACATGTCCTTGTTTTGTATGTCATGTTTTGTATTATTTCTTTTGCACCCAGAACTCTGGGTCTTGTTGTTCCTGTATGCTCTTATGTTTAGATAAGAATTTTATACCTGTCTTGTATACCTATACACCATTCTTGTGTGTGTTTAATAAAAAAATATTTGAAACAGGAAAAAAAAATATATATATATATATATATATATATACACACACAGAGTGGGGCAAAAAAGTATTTAGTCAGCCACCAATTTTGCAAGTTCTCCCACTTAAAAAGATGAGAGATGCCTGTAATTTTCATCATAGGTCCACTTCAACTATGACGGACAAAATGAGAAAAAAAAATCCAGAAAATCATATTGTACGAATTTTAATGAATTTATTTGCAAATTATGGTGGAAAAAGGCCTCCTGCTTGTACACGGTTTTTAATGGAAGCCTTTCAAATATAATCCCGGTAGAATCAGGAATTTCCCAGGGTAGCTGTGTAGGCCCCTTGCATTTTTTCCATTTTTACTAACGACATGCCACTGACTGAGTAAAGCTAGAGAGTCTATGTATGCTGACTCCTCAACACTATACACGTCAGCTACTGAAATGACCGCAACACTCAACAAAGAGCTGCAGTTAGTTTCAGAGTCAGTGGCAAGGAATAAGTTAGCCCTAAATATTTCTAAACCTAAAAGCATTGTATTTGGAACAAAACACTCACTAAACCTCAAACCTCAACTAAATCTTGTAATAAATCATGTGGAAATTGAGCAGGTTGAGATGACTAAACTGCTTGGAGTAACCCTAGATTGTTAACTGTCATGGCCAAAACATATTGATGCAGTAGTCAGTCTATATTAAAATGATGCTCTGCCTTCTTAACACTATCAACAAGGCAGGTCCTACAGGCCCCAGTTTTGCTGCACCTTGACTACTGTTCAGTCGTGTGGTCTGGTGCCACAGAAAAGGACTTAAGAAAATTGCAATTGGCTCAGAACAGGCCTGAACGGCTGGCCCTTGGATGTACACAGAGAGCTAATATTAATAATATGCATGTCAATCTCTCCTGGCTGAAAATGGAGACATTGAGTTCAATCACTTTTATTTATGAGAGGTCTTGAAATGTTGAATGCACCGAGCTGTCTGTCTAAACTACTGGCACACAGCTCGGACACCCAAGCATACCCCACAAGACATGCCACGAGGTCTCTTCACAGTCCCCAGAAAAGACTGTGGAGGCACACAGTACTACATGTAACTCTATTCCACATCAAGTAACTGACGCAAGCAGTAAAATTAGATTTAAAAACAGATTAAAAACACCTTATGGAACAGTGGGAACTGTGAAGCAACACAAATCTTGGCACAGACACATGCATACACACACACGATAACATACATACATGGATTTAGTACTGTAGATTTGTGGTGGTGGTACAGTAGGGGCCTGAGGGCACACAGTGTGTTGTGAAATCTGTGAGTGTATTGTAATGTTTTAAAAATTGTATAAACTGCCTTCATTTTGCTGGACCCCTGGACCTGTTGCTTTCGCAGCATCAAATGGGGATCCATAATAAATACAAATAGACTACATGTAACGGTTTTCTAGTGGTGATGAAAGAGAGTCGGACCAAACTGCAGCGTGTCGATTGCGATCCATGTTTAATATAACAAAGAAACACGAACTTACAAAAAAACAATAAACGAAACCGAAACAGCCTATCTGGTGCAAACTAACAACGAGTACACATAGGACACTAAGGACAATCACCCACGACAAACTCAAAGAATATGGCTGCCTAAATATGGTTCCCAATCAGAGACAACGATAAGCACCTGCCTCTGATTGAGAACCACTCCAGACAGCCATAGACCTTGCTAGACAACCCACTAAGCTACAATCCCAATACCACCACCAAAACCCCAAGACAAACACACCACAATTACAAAAACCCCATGCCACACCCTGGCCTGACCAAATACATAAAGATAAACACAAAATACTTTGACCAGGGCGTGACACTACAGCTCAGCGTTCAACACCATAGTCCCATCCACGCTCATCACCAAGCTAGGGACCCTGGGATTGAACCCTTCCCTCTGCAACTGGATCCTGAACTTCCTGACGAGCCAGCCCCTGGTGTTGAGGATAGACAACCCCGTAACACTGACCCTCAATACATGGGGCCCTCAATACAGTGGTGTGCTTAAGTCTCCTCCTGTGCTCCCTGATCACCCACAACTGCATGGCCACGCACGACTCCAACACTATCAAGTTTGCTGATAACACGACGTGGTAGGCCTGATCACCAACAGCAATGAGACAGCCTACAGGGAGGAGGTCAGAGACTTAAGTGTGGTGCCAGGACAACAACCTCTCCCTCAATCTCAGTAAGACCAAGGAGCTGATCATGGACTATAGGAGAAAGAGGTTTAGAGAGCTTTAAGTTCCTTGGCGTCCACATCACTAAGGACCTACTATGGTCCACACACCCCCACTGAGTCGAGAAGGCGGTACTGCAGTGCCTCTTCCCCCTTAGGAGGCTGAAAAGATTAGGTACGGGCCCTCGGTTCCTCAAAAAGTTAGCACCATCGAGAGCATCCTGACTGGCTGCATCAACACTTGCTATGGCAAATGCACCGCCCTTGATCGCAACGTGCTACAGAGGTTGGTGTGGACAGCCCACTATATTACTGGGGCTAATCTCCCTGCCATCCTTGACCACTATATCAGGCAGTGTCAAAGGAAGGCCCACATTGTTTTGCAAGACTCCAGCAACCCAAGTCATGGACTGTTCACTCTGCTACCGTCCAGTAAACAGTACCGAAGCATCAACTCTCGGACAAACAGGCGCCGAGACAGATTCTACCCCAACCCATAAAGACTGCTAAATAGTAAATTAATGAAACCATAACTATCTGCACTGACTGAGGTGTCAAACTAATTCCGCAGAGTATTCAGTGTCTGCAGGGTTCCTTACTAATTAGTGACCTTAATTCAATCAATCAAGTACAAGGGTGGAGCGAAAACCCTCAGAAACTCGGCCCTCCATGGAATGAGTTTGAAATGTGCACTAGACTGTCAATTCACACTAGCGGTCAGGGGAGGCCGGGCAACAACTGCAGAGAGTGTGAAGTAACATGCGTAGACCCAAAATTGTCCTTTCTCCAGGGAAACGACCCAGGACTTTTATTCAATAAAATAAATAAGAGAATGCACCACAGCGCTGGGTAACAATAAAACCAAAACATAACCTAGCTCGTCTTTGAGCCATTCTACACAGGTCTTCTGGTGCCCCACTGCTACTGGACAGCTAAGCTGTTTACGGCGTATCCAATAGGCTTGTCCTTACTTGGGCCAGGTCGATGGCCATGTAATAGGTTCCTCCCCAGTTGTGTTCGATATCCCTCGCAGTGCTGGAAAGCCCTGCATGTCAGCTCTTGCTGCTCCAGACCAAAAACAGATCTGGCCAAAGCCAGGTTGTAACAACCACCACCCAACCTCCAAGCTAATTATATTCAGGTGTGTGTAATTGGGCTCTTATCCTTCCGGGCCATCCTCTATCATGGCCATCAAATGTAGCCAACGATCAGGCATATACCGGCCTTCACACACCCACCCTCTCAGTAGAAACCATACACACTACATTGACAGTCTCACACACATTAACTACATACACTAAACACACACGCATATCGACAACATCACACACTCTTACACTCAAAATTTGCTACTGCTACTCTGTTCATTATTTTACTCAGTATTTTCTATCCTGAAGCCTAATCTACCTCAGACCTCTGAGGTACATTGATTTGGTACTGGTACTCCCTGTATTTTATTTTACTTTTCTACTCTGCATTGTTGGGAAGGTCTCGTAAGCAAGCATTTCACGGTAAAGTCTACACCAGTTGTTTTCGGCGCATGTGACATAACATTTGGTTTGATTTGTCACCACTCACCAGTGACTTGATAAGCCGATTGTGGCCTGGCTGCTAACATGACTGGTAGGTACTACTTGCTACCTTCATTGACAAACACAGTGTTGGAACTTAGCTAGCAAGTGATTTGAGCTCTGATCAACAGCATGTAGCTTGTGCTTTAATTTAGATCGTTTGAAAGCTTGCAGATGATGAAATTGTAGACCTGTTGTTCTCAGAAATCAGTCCTGAGCACACAGCCAGACTTTCGACTTGATACTGTATGCAGCACTGACTCGTTTTTCATGCACTTTTTTACTTGAGAGAAACTGCACCAAACACCTTCACTAGATGTAAAAAATTGTGCGACTAGGACCTCTGATTTATCTTAGACTAATTCTGACTTCTTTATGGAAGTGACTTTTGATGAAGGGGCTATGTTGTTGCTACAGTGACTCAGGAGTGACATACAGTTCCTGCCAGAGTATGATATGGGAACACACCCACATCAAACCCTCAAGTGTGTTCATATTATCACCTGAAGCATGCGCAGAACCATGTAAACACGTGCACGAGCTAGGTAAGTATGCATGCATCTTGTGCACATCCTTCAGGTGATAGAAATGTAACGTTACTTTCCTGTAGATACAGTGCGTTTGTCAAGTCTTCAGACCCCTTGATTTTTTACACTTTTTGTAACTTTACAGCCTTGTTCAAAAACGTATTAAATAAAAAAATCCTCAATCTACACACAATACCCCATAATAACACATCGAAAAGAAGTTTAGAAATGTTTGCAAATGTATTAATACTAAAAACATACCTTATTTATAAGTATTCAGACCTTTTTCTATGAGACTTGAAATTGAGCTCAGGTGGATCCTGTTTCCATTGATCCTTGATCCTTTATTTCCTTTGTTTTGTCATTATTTAGTATGGTCAGGGCGTGAGTTGGGGTGGGCAGTCTATGTTTGTTTTTCTATGATTTGGGTATTTCTATGTTTCGGCCTAGTATGGTTCTCAATCAGAGGCAGGTGTCATTAGTTGTCTCTGATTGAGAATCATACTTAGGTAGCCTGGGTTTCACTGTGTGTTTGTGGGTGATTGTTCCTGTCTCTGCACCAGATAGGGCTGTTTTGGGGTTTTCACAGTTCTTGTTTTATTAGTTTGTTCATGTGTAGAGTCTTTATAAATTAAACATGAATAGAAACCACGCTGTATTTTGGTCCGCTTCTCCTTCAAGTCAAGAAAACCGTTACACTTGAAATGTTTCTGCAACTTGATTGGACTCCACCTGTGGTAAATTGAATTGATTGGACATGATTTGGAAAGGCACACACCTGTCTATATAAGGTCCCACAGTTGACAGTGCATGTCTGAGTAAAAACCAAACCATTGGGGCGAAGGAATTGTCTGTAAAGCTCTAAGACAGGATTTTGTCGAGGCACAGATCTGGGGAAGGGTAACAAATGTCTGCACCATTGAAGGTCCCCAAGAACACTGGCCTCCATTCTTAAATGGAATATGTTTGAAACCACCAAGACTCTTCCTAGAGCTGGGTGATCTGCTGCCACGTGCTCACCTGTGGAGCTCAATGGAAGTGGTTATTCTTGGAAAAACTGCTATTTTGAAAGAACTCACCTCTTCAACTTAATTTGACAAAGGTAAGTATTTTTGGAAACCTCAATCTGCTCTTTGATACAAAGGTAAGACATTTCTACATATGGTATGTGACTCTGTAGGAGGAATAGAAAGTATTTTATTTGCTCCAGCTGAAAAAATAGCATATCCCCTTAACTGCATATTACACATTCTAGAAGGGTACAAGGCGAAGACCCAGATACAGACACTGGAGGCAGATGGTTTGAGTCTGGTAATAATTATAATCCATAAGGGTAGGCAAGAGACTGGTCAGGGACAGGCAAAAGGTCAAACCAGTTCACAGTCCAGGAGGTACAGCGTGGCAGGCAGGCTCGAGGTCAAGGGAGGCAGAATGGTCAGGCAGGCAGAATTTGTATTTTTATTTCACCTTTATTTAACCAGGTAGGCAAGTTGAGAACAAGTTCTCATTTACAATTGCGACCTGGCCAAGATAAAGCAAAGCAGTTCGACACAACGACACAGAGTTACACATGGAGTAAAATAAACATACAGTCAATAATACAGTATAAACGGTCTATATACGATGTGAGCAAATGAGGTGAGAAGGGAGGTAAAGGCAAAAAAAAGGCCATGGTGGCAAAGTAAATACAATATAACAAGTAAAACACTGGAATGGTAGATTTGCAGTGGAAGAAAGTGCAAAGTAGAAATAAAAATAATGGGGTGCAAAGGAGCTAAATTAAAATAAATACAGTAGTGAAAGAGGTAGTTGTTTGGGCTAAATTATAGGTGGGCTATGTACAGGTGCAGTAATCTATGAGCTGCTCTAACAGTTGGTGCTTAAAGCTAGTGAGGGGGAAGTGTTTCAGAGATTTTTGTAGTTTGTTCCAGTCATTGGCAGCAGAGAACTGGAAGGAGAAGCGGCCAAAGAAAGAATTGGTTTTGGGGGTGACCAGAGAGATACCTGCTGGAGCGCGTGCTACAGGTGGGTGATGCTATGGTGACCAGCAAGCTGAGATAAGGGGGACTTTACCTAGCATGGTCTTGTAGATGACATGGAGCCAGTGGGTTTGGCGACGAGTATGAAGCGAGGGCCAGCCAACGAGAGCGTAGAGGTCGCAATGGTGGGTAGTATATGGGGCTTTGGTGACAAAACGGATTGCACTGTGATAGACTGCATCCAATTTGTTGAGTAGGGTATTGGATGCTATTTTGTAAATGACATCGCCAAAGTCGAAGATTGGTAGGATGGTCAGTTTTACAAGGGTATGCTTGGCAGCATGAGTGAAGGATGCTTTGTTGTGAAATAGGAAGCCAATTCTAGATTTGACTTTGGATTGGAGATGTTTGATGTGGGTCTGGAAAGAGTTTACAGTCTAACCAGACACATAGGTATTTGTAGTTGTCCACGTATTCTAAGTCAGAGCCGTCCAGAGTAGTGATGTTGGACAGGCGGGCAGGTGCAGACAGCGATCGGTTGAAGAGCATGCATTTAGTTTTACTTGTATGTAAGAGCAATTGGAGGCCACGGAAGGAGAGTTTAAAAAAATTGTTTTATGGCATTGAAGCTTGCCTGGAGGGTTGTTAACAGTGTCCAAAGAAGGGCCAGAAGTATACAGAATGGTGTCGTCTGCGTAGAGGTGGATCAGAGATTCACCAGCAGCAAGAGCGACATCATTGATGTATATAGAGGAGAGTCGGTCCAAGAATTGAACCCTGTGGCACCCCCATAGACTGCCAGAGGTCCGGACAGCAGACCCTCCGATTTGACACACTGAACTCTATCAGAGAAGTAGTTGGTGAACCAGGCGAGGCAATCATTTGAGAAACCAAGGCTGTCGAGTCTGCCAATGAGGATGTGGTGATTGACAGAGTCGAAAGCCTTGGCCAGATCAATGAATACGGCTGCACAGTAATGTTTCTTATCGATGGCGGTTAAGATATCGTTTAGGACCTTGAGCGTGGATGAGGTGCACCCATGACCAGACCTTAGAAAGGCAGGGTAGGATAGATATAGGTCTGTAGCAGTTTGGGTCAAGAGTGTCCCCCTTTGAAGAGAGGGATGACCGCAGCTGCTTTCCAATCTTTGGGAATCTCAGACGACACGCAAGAGAGGTTGAACAGGCTAGTAATAGTGGTGGCAACAATTTCGGCAGATAATTTTAGATTGTGTAGCCCGGCTGATTTGTAGGGGTCCAGATTTTTTAGCTCTTTCAGAACATCATTTTCAGAATGGTCAGGCAGGCACAGAGTCGAGAAACAGGCAAGGGTCAAAACCAGGAGGACTAGCAAAAAGAGAATAGAAGGAGCATGGAAAAAACACGCTGGTTGACTTGAACATACAAGAAAAACTGGCGGAGAGAAACAGGGATGAATACACCGGGAAAATAAGTGACACCTGGAGGGGGTGGAGACAATCGCAAGACAGGTGAAACAGATCAGGGCATGACCCATTATGTTTGTGAAATACAATTCTAACATGCGTGTGTTTAAATGTATTGGGAAATGACAAGGACAGACTGGGGCATACCTTAAAATAGAAATTCATTTACAGTCAAAATGACTGTGTTAAACTAAATCCCTTGATCTCAGTTCCTCAAAAAGCACAATCTGCTAATCAGCCTGCTCACTGTAGTTAATCACCACTGCCACCAGTACTTAAACATGACCAGATTAACATTTCTCCTCTTTGTTCTGCAGTGCATGTCACTTTGCACGCCACTGTTTGTTACTAGCCCAGCATTTCCCATCCTTGGGACCCCAGGGGGTGCATGTTTTGGTTGATGATTAGTTGCTTTGAATCAGCTTTGTAGTGCTAAGGCAAAACCAAAATGTGCACTCCTTGGGGTCCCAAGGACTGAGTTTGGGAAACTCTGCACTAGCCTTGTCAAGTTTTGCATCCCTCATCCTCCCCTTCTATCTAATATCATATAGGTTCTTCCAAGTATCTCCTGAGGGGGATTGCCATCACCACAGCAGCATAACTACCACGGCCTGATGATGAGACTCCAAGCCAAACCCTCGATCCTTCTCCAGCCCTTGGCTTTCTGGTCCATTGTCATTCCCCTCCTGAATCCTCATTTTTTTTTTTGCATTTTTCTTTTGTGTTATTGACTAAGTTTGTTTACATGTCACTCTGTTGTTTTTGTCGCACTGCTTTGCTTTATCTTGTCCAGGTCACAATTGTAAATGAGCACTTGTTCTCAACTGGCCTACCTGGTTAAATAAAGGTGAAATAAAATTTAAAAGAATCATTCACATCCATTCCATTTTCTCAATAAATATTCTAAACCAATTTCAAAGTCTGGTCCTTCAAATAATGAAGTTATATCAGCTGGGCTTCAATGGTAAATTTGAGATATGTAAACTAAAAGGAGTGTTGTATGCTATATGTAACTTCATTTAAAGTGTATCAAAAGTTGGATTTTATTTAGTCCTATTCTTTAACTTTGATTATTGGTTGAGATGAATGCAACATATCAATTATTAACTTGAAGATTCGATTTGAAATCAACCAAAGCTTGAAACCATAGACCTTTATGTATTGTCTGTTTAGTTGAACCCTGGGTTAAAGTGAAACGATAGCTGTTGATTTCAACAAATTCTACAGAATATAGGGCTGTTAACTGATATAAAGTATGGTTTTATTTGTTCTGTTAAACCTACCCTTGAATTTGGCAACAACAGTAAATCTATTTAGTAAGAGCTATCTAAGTAATCATTCTATCGATGGTACAAGTTCATGACAAATGTCAAAGCTTAGGAGTGCTGGCCTTGGTTAAAGCCTTGGATGGGAGATTGAATGCATAGCTGTCGATCAACTCTCCAGTAGGAGGTGCTTCCCTGCTTATTTTTTTTTTTTCTGAAGGTGGATTTAATGTTGAGAATCTGAAAGGTACAAATTCAACAGGTTATACAAGCTTTGTCTGGGGACAATAGGCCACTAAAATGTGCAGTTTTGTCACACAATGCCACAGGTCTCAAGTTTTGAGGGAGCTGCCTGCAGGAATGTCGACCAGAGGTGTTGGAAGATAATTTAATAGTAATTTCTCTACCATAAGCCGCTTCCAAAGTTGTTTTAGATCATTTGGCAGTACGTCCAAACGGCCTCACAACTGCAGACCATGTGCATTGCATCATTTAGGCAAGCAGTTTGATGTCAACATTGTGAGCAGAGTGCCCCATAGCTGTAGGGTTATGGTATGGGCAGGCATACGCTACCAACAATGAACACAATTGCATTTTATTGATGACAATTTCAATGCACAGAGATACCGTGAAGGGCTCCTGAGGCCCATTGTTGTGCCATTCATCCGCCGCCATCACATGTTTCAGCATAATAATGCACGGCACCATGTCGCAACGATCTGTATACAATTCCTGGAAGCTGAAAATGTCCCACCTTAGAATGTTCTGGATCAATGTGTATGACAGTGTGTTCCAGTTTCCTCCAATATCCAGCAACTTCGCACAGTGATTGAAGTGGAGTGGGACAACATTCAACCCGACACAACACCCTGATCAACTCTAAGCAAAGGAGATGTATGGCGCTGCATGAGGCAAATGGTGGTCACCGGATACTGTTTCTGATTCTGATTTTAAGGTGTCTGTGACTAACTTTAAATTTATAGATTAGGGCCTAATGAATTAATTTCAATTGACTGATTTCTTTATAACTCAGTAAAATCTTTGAAATTGTTGCATGTTGAATTTGTATTTTTCTTCCAAATAGATTACGCATCACAATATGTTGACAAATGAAGTTGAAACAACATTGATTCAACCAGTTTGTGACCAGTGGGAAGTCTGATCGTTGACAATGACAGCCAACTCCCTGAGGATCAAGAGGAGGAAGGAGTTGTGTGTTGTTCCAAGGGTTCAGGTGTGGAATGTATGGCAAAGCAATACAGGGAGGTAAAAGTTTGTGAGAGAGAGAGCGTAGGATTATATAGAAGCCCATTTAAAAGGTTTTTTTTTTTTTTTTTGTGTGTGTGTGTGTGTGTGTGTGTGTGTGTGTGTGTGTGTGTGTGTGTGTGTGTGTGTGTGTGTGTGTGTGTGTGTGTGTGTGTGTGTGTGTGTGTGTGTGTGTGTGTGTGTGTGTGTGTGTGTGTGTGTGTGTGTGTGTGTGTGTGTGTGTGTGTGTGTGTGTGTGTGTGTGTGTGTGTGTGTGTGTGTGTGTGTGTGTGTGTGTGTGTAAGGACCAACGCTGGAGTAGAGAAGCAGGTAGGGGGAGTCAAACATTTCATCAAGAACAGACATGGACAGCGTCAGCACACAGGTATACAAGGTCATATGACAATCAATGCTGAAGCTGGGAACAGAGACGGGGAACCAGACAGATATGGTGGAGGTAAGGACAGAGGTGATTGAATCCAGGTGAGTCCAATAATCGCTGATGTGGGTGACAGGGGGAAGGCAGGTGTGCGTAGTGCTGGCGAGCCTGGCGCCTTGGAGTACCAGGAAGGGGGAGCAGGAGCAGACGTGACAGTATGCATCTTTGTGTGTAGACAGGCAGGCATGGTCACTCTGTGATCCCTCAGACCATTGCCATGGCAGATGGCATGCAGCTCTTTGTGGTCACCCCAGGAACCACTCTGGGGAAGGAGGCAGTTGCCATGGAGACATGACCGATGCTTCGAGGTTGTGGCAAGAAGAGGGCGGTGGGGCAAACATAGCATAACATGGGGGAAAGGGGGAGAGCTATATTTATTTTATTTTTTATTTCACCTTTATTTAAACTTTATTTAACCAGGTAGGCAAGTTGAAAACAAGTTCTCATTTACAATTGTGACCTGGCCAAGATAAAGCAAAGCAGTTCGACACATACAACAAAACACAGAGTTACACATGGAGTAAAACAAACATACAGTCAATAATACAGTAGAAAAATAAGTATATATACGATGTGAGCAAATGTGATGAGATTAGGGAGGTAAAGGGAAAGAAAGACCATGGTGGTGAAGTAAATACAATATAGAAAGTAAAACACAGGAATGGTAGATTTGCAGTGGAGGAATGTGCAAAGTAGAAATAGAAATAATGGGGTGCAAAGTATGACGATTCTGTGTTATGCAATATAGCCCGTTACCATATATGTGATTGAATATTATCTGCTGTTGGCTTGTGTGGATGTATGTGTTATGCAACATAGCTGACTTGAGACATTGTTAAGTTTCAGGGCCATGGGCCTTTCTCATGATGGAAAAAATAGAATAACATGAAGACAGGACCTGTGCAATGAGTTGGGGAGGCACATTCAGAACGTAGTGTTGCGAGAACAAACAGTATTTTGTTAGATAACAGGAGCCAGGTGCCTGATAACTGTATATTCTACACAGCTACAGCGACTGACCGCTGAAGCACTTATGGGGCTGGGACCAGCCTCTGCGCCAACAATCAACGATAGGCTGGGTGAGTCTAAACCCCACCCAGTCTCTACTCTGACAGGCCGGCTTGGAAGCAGGAACTACTTCTGTCATCAGAGTATATTATAATATCTTTGTCAGGAACAAGTCAGTTCTCTGTTTGCCCTGCGAGAGGTGGGACAGAGAGCCCGTATATACGAAAATTGCATTTACCACTTATTGCTTAGCTAATAAAAAATACATAGTATACAATCGGTGACACAATGTCATATTTATCCGGATACCAGATTCAAATTAATGCGACTCTAACAAAAGGAGAAAAATAAATAAATACAGTAGGGGAAGAGGTAGTTGTTTGGGCTAAATTATAATGGGCTATGTACAGGTGAAGTAATCTGTAAGCTGCTCTGACAACTGGTGCTTAAAGCTAGTGAGGGAGATGTGTTTCCAGTTTCAGAGATTTTTGTAGTTCGTTCCAGTCATTGGCAGCAGAGAACTGGAAAGAGAGGCGGCCAAAGAAAGAATTGGTTTTGGGGGTGACTAGAGAGATATATCTGCTTGAGCGTGTGCTACAGGTGGGAGATGCTATGGTGACCAGCGAGCTGAGATAAGTGGGGACTTTACCTAGCAGGGTCTTGTAGATGACATGGAGCCAGTGAGTTTGGCGACGAGTATGAAGCGAGGGCCAGCCAACGAGAGCAGACAGGTCGCAATGGTGGGTAGTATATGGGGCTTTGGTGACAAAACGGATTGCACTGTGATAGACTGCCTCCAATTTGTTGAGTAGGGTATTGGAGGCTATTTTGTAAATGACATCGCCAAGGGTATGTTTGGCAGCATGAGTGAAGGATGCTTTGTTGCGAAATAGGAAGCCAATTCTAGATTTAACTTTGGATTGAGATGTTTGATATGGGTCTGGAAGGAGAGTTTACAGTCTAACCAGACACCTAAGTATTTGTAGTTGTCCACATATTCTAAGTCAGAGCCGTCCAGAGTAGTGATGTTGGACAGGCGGGTAGGTGCAGGTAGCGATCGGTTGAAGAGCATGCATTAGTTTTACTTGTATTTAAGAGCAATTTGAGGCCACGGAAGGAGAGTTGTATGGCATTGAAGCTTGCCTGGAGGGTTGTTAACACAGTGTCCAAAGAAGGGCCAGAAGTATACAGAATGGTGTCGTCTGCGTAGAGGTGGATCAGAGACTCACCAGCAGCAAGAGCGACCTCATTGATGTATACAGAGAAGAGAGTCGGTCCAAGAATTGAACCCTGTGGCACCCCCATAGAGACTGCCAGAGGTCCGGACAGCAGACCCTCCGATTTGACACACTGAACTCTATCAGAGAAGTAGTTGGTGAACCAGGCGAGGCAATCATTTGAGAAACCAAGGCTGTCGAGTCTGCCAATGAGGATGTAGTGATTGACAAAAGCCTTGGCCAGATCAATGAATACGGCTGCACAGTAATGTTTCTTATCGATGGCGGTTAAGATATCGTTTAGGACCTTGAGCGTGAATGAGGTGCACCCATGACCAGCTCTGAAACCAGATTGCATAGCAGAGAAGGTATGGTGAGATTCGAAATGGTCGGTAATCTGTTTGTTGACTTGGCTTTCGAAGACCTTAGAAAGGCATGGTAGGATAGATATAGGTCTGTAGCAGTTTGGGTCAAGAGTGTCCCCCCCCTTTGAAGAGGGGGATGACCGCAGCTGCTTTCCAATCTTTGGGAATCTCAGACGACACAAAAGAGAGGTTGAACAGGCTAGTAATAGGGGTGGCAACAATTTCGGCAGATAATTTTAGAAAGAAAGGGTCCAGATTGTCTAGCCCGGCTGATTTGTAGGGGTCCAGATTTTGCAGCTCTTTCAGAACATCAGCTGAACGGATTTGGGAGAAGGAGAAATGGGGAAGGCTTGGGCGAGTTGCTGTTGGGGGTGCAGTGCTGTTGACCGGGGTAGGAGTAGCCAGGTGGAAAGCATGGCCAGCCGTAGAAAAATGCTTATTGAAATTCTCAATTATGGTGGATTTATCAGTGGTGATAGTGTTTCCTATCTTCAGTGCAGTGGGCAGCTGGGAGGGGGTGTTCTTATTCTCCATGGACTTTACAGTGTCCCAGAACCTTTTTGAATTAGTGTTGCAGGAAGCAAATTTCTGCTTGAAAAAGCTAGCCTTGGCTTTTCTAACTGCCTGTGTATAATGGTTTCTAGCTTCCCTGAACAGCTGCATATCATGGGGACTGTTCGATGCTAATGCAGAACGCCATAGGATGTTTTTGTGTTGGTTAAGGGCAGTCAGGTCTGGGGAGAACCAAGGGCTATATTTGTTCCTGGTTCTAAATTTCTTGAATGGGGCATGTTTATTTAAGATGGTTAGGCATTTAAAAAAAATATCCAGGCATCCTCTACTGATGGGATGAGATCAATATCCTTCCAGGATACCCCGGCCTGGTCGATTAGAAAGGCCTGCTCGCTGAAGTGTTTCAGGAGCGTTTTACAGTGATGAGTGGAGGTCGTTTGACCGCTGACCCATTACGGATGCAGGCAATGAGGCAGTGATCGCTGAGATCTTGGTTGAAGACAGCAGAGGTGTATTTAGAGGGCAAGTTGGTTAAGATGATATCTATGAGGGTGCCCGTGTTTAAGGCTTTGGGGAGGTACCTGGTAGGTTCATTGATAATTTGTGTGAGATTGAGGGCATCAAGTTTAGATTGTAGGATGGCTGGGGTGTTAAGCATGTTCCAGTTTAGGTCGCCTAGAGGCACGAGCTCTGAAGATAGATGGGGGGCAATCAGTTCACATATGGTGTCCAGAGCACAGCTGGGAGCAGAGGGTGGTCTATAGCAGACGGCAACGGTGAGAGACTTGTTTTTAGAGAGGTGGATTTTTAAAAGTAGAAGTTCAAATTGTTTGAGTACAGACCTGGATAGTAGGACAGAACTCTGCAGGCTATCTTTGCAGTAGATTGCAACACCGCCCCCTTTGGTAGTTCTATCTTGTCTGAAAATGTTGTAATTTGGAATTAAAATTTCTGAATTTTGGCGGTCTTCCTAAGCCAGGATTCAGACACAGCGAGAACATCCGGGTTGGCAGAGTGTGCTAAAGCAGTGAATAGAACAAACTTAGGGAGGAGGCTTCTAATGTTAACATGCATGAAACCAAGGCTATTACGGTTACAGAAGTCATCAAAAGAGAGTGCCTGGGTAATAGGAGTGGAGCTAGGCACTGCAGGGCCTGGATTCACCTCTACATCGCCAGAGGAACATAGGAGGAGTAGAATAAGGGTGCGGCTAAAAGCAATAAGAATTGGTCGTCTAGAACGTCTGGAACAGAGAGTAAAAGGAGGTTTCTGGGGGCAATAAAATAGTATCAAGATATAATGTACAGACAAAGATATGGTAGTATGTGAATACAGTGGAGGTAAACCTAGGTATTGAGTGATGAAGAGAGAGATATTGTCTCTAGAAACATCATTGAAACCAGGAGATGTCATTGCATGTGTGGGTGGTGGAACTAATAGGTTGGATAAGGTATAGTGAGCAGGACTAGAGGCTCTACAGTGAAATAAGCCAATAAACACTAACCAGAACAGCAATGGACAAGGCATATTGACATTAAGGAGAGGCATGCTTAGTCGAGTGATCAAAAGGGTCCGGTGAGTGGAGAGGTTGGTTGGGGTCATGGGGATTTAGACAGCTAGCCAGGCCATCGGTAGCAAGCTAGCATAGGATGGAGGTCTGTTATTAGCCACCTCTTGTGTTCCGTCAGTAGATTAGTGGGGTTCCGTGTGGTAGAGGGGATTAATCCAAATCACACAACAACAACAAAAATAAAAACAATAGATATAGTTATAGAGGCCCATGAAGAAAACATAATAATAATAAAAATAAATAAATAAATTGTCCGATTGTCTATTCAGATAGCAGCCGATAAGACAGCTAACCGTTAGCAGGCCGCAGATGGGCGTCAGGTAACGTCGCGACGGAGGAGCCAGCCGGATAACTCTTCGGGTAGATAACGCCGCAGTCCAGTTGTGAAGGCCCGGTGGGCTCCGTAGGCAGTAAAACGGGTCCGATAGGTGACTGCAGCCCAGAGTGATTGATGAACTCAGGAGTGATTCAGCTGGCTAGCTCGAATAATTGATGTTTGCTCCGGAATCAACGAAAGCCGATAGTCACACGGATAGCAGCTAGCTAGCTGTGAGATCCAGGTATGAATGTCCAGAGTTCCGTTGAAATCCAGGGACATGGAGAGAAAAATTGGTCCGGTATGTCTTCCTGGCTTCGAGCCACGAGCCACGCCGTACAAAACTGGCGATAGATTTTCGAGCTAAAGGATAGCTGATGACCACAAACCGTGGTTAGCTGAATACTAACGATTTGCCAGTAAAGAAGCTAACTAGCTTCTGAACTAGCTTCTGGCTTCTGATTAGCTTCTGGCTAGTTTCTGGCTAGCTTCTTGGAGGGCTATTACAGATTTGAAGTAAATAATACTTTTTTTTATAAATATAAATTGGTAGGCGGGTTGCAGGAGAGTGTTTTGAAGATGAGTTGATGGAACATTTAAAAAAATGTA
>NW_024607238.1:17500-21023 GCF_018296145.1 Oncorhynchus tshawytscha | reverse complement strand
CCAATTGCTAGTGGGCTGGCCCGCTAAGGATGGAGAGTTTGAAATAATTTTATTATTTGAATAGTGCCATGAAGTTGTGTTGGATATCAAGATAGGCTAATTGTAGCTTGCTAGCAAGGTTAATTGTAGCTAGCTAGCTAACAATGTTAATTGTAGCTAGCTAGAGAGGCTAATTTCATCTAGATAGCGAGGCTAATTGTAGCTAGCTAGCGATGCTAATTGTAGCTAGCTAGCGATGCTAATTGTAGCTAGCTAGCAAGGCTAATTGTAGCTAGCAAGTGAGGCTAATTGTAGCTAGCTAGCTAGGCTAATTTTAGGTAGCAAGGCTAATTGTGGCTAACATGCTGCACTTTCTCACCAACGCCATTCAGAGAAAGCAGCAGCACACCTGTTGGTTGCTCGTCGGTTCATTCTGTAATTTTAATGCATTTCGTTTTTGACAATTCCTAACATTTAATCCTCGTAAAAATCCCTGTTTTAGGTCAGTTCCTATAACATCACATGTACCATATACAGTGCCTTGCGAAAGTATTCGGCCCCCTTGAACTTTGCGACCTTTTGCCACATTTCAGGCTTCAAACATAAAGATATAAAACTGTATTTTTTTGTGAAGAATCAACAACAAGTGGGACACAATCATGAAGTGGAACGACATTTATTGGATATTTCTAACTTTTTTAACAAATCAAAAACTGAAAAATTGGGCGTGAAAAATTATTCAGCCCCCTTAAGTTAATACTTTGTAGCGCCACCTTTTGCTGCGATTACAGCTGTAAGTCGCTTGGGGTATGTCTCTATCAGTTTTGCACATCGAGAGACTGAAATTTTTTCCCATTCCTCCTTGCAAAACAGCTCGAGCTCAGTGACGTTGGATGGAGAGCATTTGTGAACAGCAGTTTTCAGTTCTTTCCACAGATTCTCCATTGGATTCAGGTCTGGACTTTGACTTGGCCATTCTAACACCTGGATATGTTTATTTTTGAACCATTCCATTGTAGATTTTGCTTTATGTTTTGGATCATTGTCTTGTTGGAAGACAAATCTCCGTCCCAGTCTCAGGTCTTTTGCAGACTCCATCAGGTTTTCTTCCAGAATGGTCCTGTATTTGGCTCCATCCATCTTCCCATCAATTTTAACCATCTTCCCTGTCCCTGCTGAAGAAAAGCAGGCCCAAACCATGATGCTGCCACCACCATGTTTGACAGTGGGGATGGTGTGTTCAGGGTGATGAGCTGTGTTGCTTTTACGCCAAACATAACGTTTTGTATTGTTGCCAAAAAGTTCAATTTTGGTTTCATCTGACCAGAGCACCTTCTTCCACATGTTTGGTGTGTCTCCCAGGTGGCTTGTGGCAAACTTTAAACGACACTTTTTATGGATATCTTTAAGAAATGGCTTTCTTCTTGCCACTCTTCCATAAAGGCCAGATTTGTGCAATATACGGCTGATTGTTGTCCTATGGACAGAGTCTCCCACCTCAGCTGTAGATCTCTGCAGTTCATCCAGAGTGATCATGGGCCTCTTGGCTGCATCTCTGATCAGTCTTTTCCTTGTATGAGCTGAAAGTTTAGAGGGACAGCCAGGTCTTGGTAGATTTGCAGTGGTCTGATACTCCTTCCATTTCAATATTATCGCTTGCACAGTGCTCCTTGGGATGTTTAAAGCTTGGGAAATCTTTTTGTATCCAAATCCGGCTTTAAACTTCTTCACAACAGTATCTCGGACCTGCCTGGTGTGTTCCTTGTTCTTCATGATGCTCTCTGCGCTTTTAACGGACCTCTGAGACTATCACAGTGCAGGTGCATTTATACGGAGACTTGATTACACACAGGTGGATTGCATTTATCATCATTAGTCATTTAGGTCAACATTGGATCATTCAGAGATCCTCACTGAACTTCTGGAGAGAGTTTGCTGCACTGAAAGTAAAGGGGCTGAATAATTTTGCACACCCAATTTTTCAGTTTTTAATTTTTTTTTTTTTTTTTTTAAATATCAATAAATGTCGTTACACTTCATGATTGTGTCCCACTTGTTGTTGATTCTTCACAAAAAAATACAGTTTTATATCTTTATGTTTGAAGCCTGAAATGTGGCAAAAGGTCGCAAAGTTCAAGGGGGCCGAATACTTTCGCAAGGCACTGTATATCTCTGATTGATGACTAGTCTCTATTACATGTACCAGATATATCTCTGATGGCTGGTCTATAACATGTACCAGATATATCTCTGATGACTAGTCTCTATAACATGTACCAGATATATATCTGATGACTGGTCCCTATAACATGTACCAGATATATATCTGATGACTGGTCCCTATAACATGTACCAGATATATATCTGATGACTGGTCCCTATAACATGTACCAGATATATATCTGATGACTGGTCCCTATAACATGTACCAGATATATATCTGATGACTAGTCTCTATAACATGTACCAGATATATCTCTGATGACTCGTCTCTATAACATGTACCAGATGGCTGATGGCTAGTCTATAACATGTACCAGATATATCTCTGATGGCTGGTCTATAACATGTACCAGATATATCTCTGATGGCTAGTCTATAACATGTACCAGATATATCTCTGATGACTCGTCTCTATAACATGTACCAGATATATCTCTGATGGCTGGTCTATAACATGTACCAGATATATCTCTGATGGCTAGTCTATAACATGTACCAGATATATCTCTGATGACTCGTCTCTATAACATGTACCAGATATATATATCTGATGGTTGACAAGTCTCTATAACATGTACCATATATATCTCTGATGACTAGTCCCCATCACATGTACCATAAATATATATATGATGTCTGACTAGTCCCCATCACATGTACCAGATATATCTCTGATGGATAGTCTCTATAACATGTACCAGATATATCTGTTGGCTAGTCTCTATAACATGTACCAGATGGCTGATGGCTAGTCTATAACATCCCCTGCATGTCCGTTTGGACAAGTCACTGTCAGCTGAAATCCAGGGAGGTTGATCCTCACAGTAGGTGCTCTGTGTGATTCATTAAAGCCCAGGGATATATAAATGACTCATTACAAATGACAGCAGTGTTGCATGTTCTTTTGAAAACACTCATTACCTGAGCCTGTGTGTGTGTGTGTGTGTGTGTGTGTGTGTGTGTGTGTGTGTGTCTGTATTAGTCTGTAAAATCCCTGGTTTGCCAGCAGCACAGTGTGTGTCTCTCTTCATATCATTAAGGCCTCTGTCTTCTCTGAGAGGGTTATATTCTCAAATGGCACCCTACCCTACGAAATAGTGCACTACATCTGACCAGAGCCCTGTTGGACCCCGGACAAATGTAGTGAACGATGTAGGGCATAGGGTGTCATTTGGGACTCATCCTGCCTCTATGATTGGCCCGAACACCCCATACTCTCGCTCTTCTTATCTCTACCACTTCCTGCTGTCTAACACCTACACTTCCTGGTAGAGATTGCGCCTGCTGACAGCGCCCGCAGGCCGCTGGACTCTGATTGATT
>NW_024607238.1:2500-12500 GCF_018296145.1 Oncorhynchus tshawytscha | reverse complement strand
CCCGTCTCAGCTGGTAGTTAACTAGACCAGGACAGTCAGGGGATCTCACAGACATGTCTGTTGTCAACAGTGGCAGTAGATTGACCTGGACTTTGATATAGAGGATTGAACTGCCTTCCACAGTCATACAGACATGGAAAGAGACACAGGCAGTAATTAGACAGAGAAGAACATGAATTTGTTGAGATAGAGAGTGAGGGATGGAGAGAGAAAGAGACAGAAAGAGAGAGATGTGAGGATAATGAAGAGTGGTGTACCAGGCTAATAATGCAGACCTCTCCTCTCCTCGCCTCTTCTCTCCCCTCTCCCCTCCCCTCCCCTCCCTCTCCCCTCCCCTCCCTCCCCTCCCTCCCCTCCCCTCTCCCTCCCCTCCCCTCTCCTCTCCTCCCCCTCTTCTCTCCTCCCCCCTCTCCTCTCCTCTCCTCTCTCCTCTCCCCTCCCTCTCCTCTCCTCTGGTCCATAATTAGGACAGAATGACTGGGATTTCCATGCCTTTCATTTAGCCAGGACACATTAACAGCTCTCATCTCATCAGTCTTTCTGCTGTGGTCTGTAATGGCTGGTGTTTTTAGATCAAGGTATCAGAGCGTTGTCTGTCTGGCACATTATCCCCCCCAAAAAAAAAAATGACATAATATTGTGCAGAGCCCCTGATCAAACGTAGTGCCCCACATAGTGAATAGGGTTCAATTTGGCACGTAAACTCTAGTTGAAAGAGAGCTTTGTGTGGCTATGATGGCAGATCTGAAACACTGTCCATTACATCTAGTGTAACAACTACTGGCCTGGTCTGCAATAAGTGGTGGCCTGAACACAATTAGACATACTGCTATTATCACCCTCTCTCTGACGACAGCATTAAGGGAGGCGTGTGTCCTGTCGTCATTCTCAGTGGGGCAGTAGTGCCCTCTAAAGGACCCTCAGGTTAAACCCCACAGTCACCGGATTCATCCTGTCATGTCGGGGTATATGCTTTTGTCCTTGGCTAGTAAGGTCCTAATGCCCGTGTCTGTTGATGTGGACAGTAGATGGTAGGGCTGGGAAGGCTACATCCCCACCGTCCTGTTTCCATACAGGGGAAGGGAAATGCCAAAGGTTACTGTAGTTCAATTCATACCACCCCTGCTCTTTCTATGTCAGAGCGGGAATTGTATGTGTGTGTGTGCGTGTGTGTTTGTGTATGTGTGTGTATGTGTGTGTGTATGTGTGTGTGTGTATGTGTGTGTGTGTGTGTGTATGTGTGTGTGTGTGTGTGTGTGTGTATGTGTATGTGTATGTGTGTGTGTGTGTGTGTGTGTGTGTGTGTGTGTGTGTATGTGTGTGTGTGTGTGTGTGTGTGTGTCAGAGGAGGCTGGTGAGAGGAGATATATCAGGCTCATTGTAATGCCTGGAACGGCATACACAGTATGGAACATTATCAAACAGATTCAACATATTGAAACCACATTGGACTCCGGTCCATTGATTCCATTCCAGACATTACAATGAGCCCGTCCTCCTATAGCTCCTACCACCAGCCTCCTCTGGTGTGTGTCCTTACTCCTAAAGTAACACTATTTTCCTGTGATAACAGTAAAGACTAGGCTTCCCAATCTACTGTAGGTAAACACACTTAAGTACAGTCTCTCTCCCTCCCTCCCTCCCTCAGCTGGTCTACCCATCCTCCCATCTCCCAGGCTGCCATTCATGCAGGCTTGATGATAAAAGCCAGACCTCTAATCATCCATCTCTCCTTCCTGTCATCTCCTCCTCCTTTCCTGCTGCCATTACAGAGGACGGAGGAAAACATGTCTCTTATCAATTCCTCCAGACACAGAGGAAAGGAGCAGGGTGGATGAAGAGAAGGGCGGGTGGATGAAGAGAAGGACAGGGTGGATGAAGAGAAGGGCAGGGTGGATGAAGAGAAGGGCAGGTGGATGAAGAGAAGAAAAGGGCAGGGTGGATGAAGAGAAGAAAAGAGCAGGGTGGATGAAGAGAAGGGCAGGGTGGATGAAGATAAGGGCAGGGTGGATGAAGAGAAGGGCAGGGTGGATGAAGAGAAGGGCAGGCTGGATGAAGAGAAGGGCAGGCTGGATGAAGAGAAGGGCAGGGTGGATGAAGAGAAGAAAAGAGCAGGGTGGATGAAGAGAAGGGCAGGGTGAAGATGGATGAAGAGAAGGGCAGGGTGGATGAAGAGAAGGGCAGGGTGGATGAAGAGAAGAAAAGAGCAGGGTGGATGAAGAGAAGGGCAGGGTGGATGAAGAGAAGGGCAGGGTGGATGAAGAGAAGAAAAGAGCAGGGTGGATGAAGAGAAGGGCAGGGTGGATGAAGAGAAGAGAAGAGTGGATGAAGAGAAGGGCAGGGTGGATGAAGAGAAGGGCAGGGTGGATGAAGAGAAGAAAAGAGCAGGGTGGATGAAGAGAAGAAAAGAGCAGGATGGATGAAGAGAAGGGCAGGGTGGATGAAGAGAAGGGCAGGGTGGATGAAGAGAAGGGCAGGGTGGATGAAGAGAAGGGCAGGGTGGATGAAGAGAAGAGAAGAGCAGGGTGGATGAAGAGAAGGGCAGGGTGGATGAAGAGAAGGACAGGGTGGATGAAGAGAAGGGCAGGGTGGATGAAGAGAAGGGCAGGGTGGATGAAGATAAGGGCAGGGTGGATGAAGAGAAGGGCAGGGTGGATGAAGAGAAGGGCAGGGTGGATGAAGAGAAGAAAAGAGCAGGATGGATGAAGAGAAGGGCAGGGTGGATGAAGAGAAGGGCAGGGTGGATGAAGAGAAGGGCAGGGTGGATGAAGAGAAGGGCAGGGTGGATGAAGAGAAGAAAAAGAGCAGGGTGGATGAAGAGAAGAAAAGAGCAGGATGGATGAAGAGAAGGGCAGGGTGGATGAAGAGAAGGGCAGGGTGGATGAAGAGAAGGGCAGGGTGGATGAAGAGAAGAGAAGAGCAGGGTGGATGAAGAGAAGGGCAGGTGGATGAAGAGAAGGGCAGGGTGGATGAAGAGAAGGGCAGGGTGGATGAAGATAAGGGCAGGGTGGATGAAGAGAAGGGCAGGGTGGATGAAGAGAAGGGCAGGGTGGATGAAGAGAAGAAAAGAGCAGGATGGATGAAGAGAAGGGCAGGGTGGATGAAGAGAAAGGCAGGGTGGATGAAGAGAAGGGCAGGGTGGATGAAGAGAAGGGCAGGGTGGATGAAGAGAAGAGAAGAGCAGGGTGGATGAAGAGAAGGGCAGGGGTGGATGAAGAGAAGGGCAGGGTGGATGAAGAGAAGGGCAGGGTGGATGAAGATAAGGGCAGGGTGGATGAAGAGAAGGGCAGGCTGGATGAAGAGAAGGGCAGGCTGGACGAACAGAAGGGCAGGGTGGATGAAGAGAAGAAAAGAGCAGGGTGGATGAAGAGAAGGGCAGGGTGGATGAAGAGAAGGGCAGGGTGGATGAAGAGAAGGGCAGGTGGATGAAGAGAAGGGCAGGGTGGATGAAGAGAAGGGCAGGGTGGATGAAGAGAAGAAAAGAGCAGGGTGGATGAAGAGAAGGGCAGGGTGGATGAAGAGAAGGGCAGGGTGGATGAAGAGAAGAAAAGAGCAGGGTGGATGAAGAGAAGGGCAGGGTGGATGAAGAGAAGAGAAGAGTGGATGAAGAGAAGGGCAGGGTGGATGAAGAGAAGGGCAGGGTGGATGAAGAGAAGAAAAGAGCAGGGTGGATGAAGAAAGAAAAGAGCAGGATGGATGAAGAGAAGGGCAGGGTGGATGAAGAGAAGGGCAGGGTGGATGAAGAGAAGGGCAGGGTGGATGAAGAGAAGGGCAGGGTGGATGAAGAGAAAAGAGCAGGGTGGATGAAGAGAAAGGGCAGGGTGGATGAAGAGAAGGGCAGGGTGGATGAAGAGAAGGGCAGGGTGGATGAAGAGAAGGCAGGGTGGATGAAGATAAGGGCAGGGTGGATGAAGAGAAGGGCAGGGTGGATGAAGAGAAGGGCAGGGTGGATGAAGAGAAGAAAAGAGCAGGATGGATGAAGAGAAGGGCAGGGTGGATGAAGAGAAGGGCAGGGTGGATGAAGAGAAGGGCAGGGTGGATGAAGAGAAGGGCAGGGTGGATGAAGAGAAGAAAAGAGCAGGGTGGATGAAGAGAAGAAAAGAGCAGGATGGATGAAGAGAAGGGCAGGGTGGATGAAGAGAAGGGCAGGGTGGATGAAGAGAAGGGCAGGGTGGATGAAGAGAAGAGAAGAGCAGGGTGGATGAAGAGAAGGGCAGGGTGGATGAAGAGAAGGGCAGGGTGGATGAAGAGAAGGGCAGGGTGGATGAAGATAAGGGCAGGGTGGATGAAGAGAAGGGCAGGGTGGATGAAGAGAAGGGCAGGGTGGATGAAGAGAAGAAAAGAGCAGGATGGATGAAGAGAAGGGCAGGGTGGATGAAGAGAAAGGCAGGGTGGATGAAGAGAAGGGCAGGGTGGATGAAGAGAAGGGCAGGGTGGATGAAGAGAAGAGAAGAGCAGGGTGGATGAAGAGAAGGGCAGGGTGGATGAAGAAGAAGGGCAGGGTGGATGAAGAGAAGGGCAGGGTGGATGAAGATAAGGGCAGGGTGGATGAAGAAAGAAAAGAGCAGGTGGATGAAGAGAAAACAGGGTGGATGAAGAGAAGGGCAGGGTGGATGAAGAGAAGAGAAGAGTGGATGAAGAGAAGGGCAGGGTGGATGAAGAGAAGGGCAGGGTGCATGAAGAGAAGAAAAGAGCAGGGTGGATGAAGAGAAGAAAAGAACAGGATGGATGAAGAGAAGGGCAGGGTGGATGAAGAGAAGGGCAGGGTGGATGAAAGAAGGGCAGGGTGGATGAAGAGAGAAGGGTGGATGAAGAGAAGAGAAGAGCAGTGGATGAAGAGAAGGGCAGGGTGGATGAAGAGAAGGGCAGGGTGGATGAAGAGAAGGGCAGGGTGGATGAAGATAAGGGCAGGGTGGATGGATAAGGGCAAAGATAAGGGCAGGTGGATGAGCAGGTGGATGAAGAGAAGGGCAGGGTGGATGAAGAGAAGGAAGAGAAGGGCAGGGTGGATGAAGAGAAAGAAAAGAGAAGGGCAGGATGGATGAAGAGAAGGGCATGGTGGATGAAGGGCAGGTGGATGAAGAGAAGGGCAGGGTGGATGAAGAGAAGGGCAGGGTGGATGAAGAGAAGGGCAGGGTGGATGAAGAAAAGAGCAGGGTGGATGAAAAGAAGAGCAGGGTGGATGAAGATGAAGAAAGGGCAGGTGGGAAGAGAAGGGCAGGGTGGATGAAGAGAAGGGCAGGGTGGAGAAGAGGGGCAGGGTGGATGAAGAGAAGGGCAGGGTGGATGAAGAGAAAGGGCAGGGTGGATGAAGAGAAGAGAAGAGCAGGGCATGGTGGATGAAGAGAAGAAGATGCAGAGAAGGGCAGGGTGGATGAAGAGAAGGGCAGGGTGGATGAAGAGAAGGGCAGGGTGGATGAAGAGAAGAAAAGCAGGGTGGATGAAGAGAAGGGCAGGGTGGATGAAGAGAAGGGCAGGGTGGATGAAGAGAAGAGAAGAGCAGGGTGGATGAAGAGAAGGGCAGGGTGGATGAAGAGAAGGATGGATGAAGAGAAGGGCAGGGTGGATGAAGAGAAGGGCAGGGTGGATGAAGAGAAGGGCAGGGTGGATGAAGATAAGGGCAGGGTGGATGAAGAGAAGGGCAGGGTGGATGAAGAGAAGGGCAGGGTGGATGAAGAGAAGAAAAAGCAGGATGGATGAAGAGAAGGGACAGGGTGGATGAAGAGAAAACAGGATGGATGAAGAGAAGGGCAGGGTGGATGAAGAGAAGGCAGGTGGATGAAGAGAGGGCAGGGTGGATGAAAGAAGGGCAGGGTGGATGAAGAGAAGAAAGAGCAGGGTGGATGAAGAGAAGAAAAAGAGCAGGGTGGATGAAGAGAAGGGCAGGGTGGATGAAGAGAAGGGCAGGGTGGATGAAGAGAAAAGAAGGGGTGGATGAAAAGAAAAACAGGGTGGATGAAGAGAAGAAAGAGCAGGGTGGATGAGGTGGATGAAGAGAAGGGCAGGGTGGATGAAGAGAAAAACAGGGTGGATGAAGAAAAAGGCAGGGTGGATGAAGATAAAGAAGGCAGGTGGATGAAGAAAGGGCAGATGGATGAAGAAAGAAAAACAAAAATGAAGAGAAGGGCAGGGGTGGATGAAGAGAAGGGCAGGGTGGATGAAGAAAGGGCAGGATGGATGAAGATAAAGGCAGGGTGGATGAAGAGAAGGCAAGTGGATGAAGAGAAGAGGTGGATAAGAGAAGGGCAGGGTGGATGAAGAGAAGGGCAGGGTGGATGAAGAGAAGGGCAGGGTGGATGAAGAGAAGGGCAGGTGGATGAAGAGAAGGGCAGGGTGGATGAAGAGAAGAGAAGACAGATGGATGAAGAGAAGGGCAGGGTGGATGAAGAGAAGGGCAGGTGGATGAAGAGAAGGGCAGGGGTGGATGAAGAGAAGGGCAGGGTGGATGAAGATAAGGGCAGGGTGGATGAAGAGAAGGGCAGGATGGATGAAGAGAAGGGCATGGATAAGAGAAGAAAAGCAGGATGGATGAAAAAAGAAGGGCAGGGTGGATGAAGAGAAGGGCAGGTGGATGAAGAGAAGGGCATAGTGGATGAAGAGAAGGGCAGGTGGATGAAGAGAAGAAAAGAGGCAGGGTGGATGGATGAAAAAAGAGCAAGTGGATGAAGATGAAGAGAAGGGCAGGGTGGATGAAGAGAAGGGCAGGTGGATGAAGAGAAGAGAAGAGGTGGATGAAGAGAAGGGCAGGGTGGATGAAGAGAAGGGCAGGTGGATGAAGAGAAGGGCAGGGTGGATGAAGAGAAGGGCAGGGTGGATGAAGAGAAGGGCAGGGTGGATGAAGATAAGGCAGGGTGGATGAAGAGAAGGGCAGGGTGGATGAAGAGAAGGGCAGGGGTGGATGAAGAGAAGAAAAGAGCAGGATGGATGAAGAGAAGGGCAGGGGTGGATGAAGAGAGAAAGGCAGGGTGGATGAAGAGAAGGCAGGTGGATGAAGAGAAGGGCAGGGTGGATGAAGAGAAGAGAAGAGCAGGTGGATGAAGAGAAGGGCAGGGTGGATGAAGAGAAGGGCAGGGTGGATGGAGAGAAGGGCAGGGTGGATGAAGATATGGGCAGGGTGGATGAAGAGAAGAAAAGAGCAGGGTGGATGAAGAGAAGGGCAGGTGGATGAAGAGAAGAGAAGAGTGGATGAAGAGAAGGGCAGGGGTGGATGAAGAGAAGGGCAGGGTATGAAGAGAAGAAAAGACAGGGTGGATGAAGAGAAGAAAAGAGCAGGATGTATGAAGAGAAGGCAAGGTGGATGAAGAGAACAGGGTGGATGAAAAGAAGGCAGGATGAAGAGAAGGGCAGGGTGGATGAAGAGAAGAGAAGAGCAGGGTGGATGAAGAGAAGGGCAGGGGTGGATGAAGAGAAGGGCAGGGTGGATGAAGAGAAGGACAGGTGGATGAAGATATGCATGGATGAAGATAAAACAGGTGGATGAAGATACAAAATGAATGAAGAAAAGGGCAAAATGGATGAAGAGACAAAATGAGCTTTTTTCTAGGATGGATGAAGAGAAGGGCAGGGTGGATGAAGAGAAGGGCAGGGTGGATGAAGGGCAGGGTGGATGAAGAGAAGGGCAGGGGTGGATGAAGAAAAACATGGTGGATGAAGAAAAAGAGCAGGGTGGATGAAGAGAAGGGCAGGTGGATGAAGAGAAGGGCAGGGTGGATGAAGAGAAGGGCAGGGTGGATGAAGAGAAGGGCAGGGTGGATGAAGAGAAGGGCAGGGTGGATGAAGAGAAGGGCATGGTGGATGAAGAGAATGGCATGGTGGATGAAGAGAAGGGCAGGTGGATGAAGAGAAGGGCAGGGTGGATGAAGAGAAGGAAACATCAGGGTGGATGAAGAGAAGGGCAGGGTGGATGAAGAGAAGGGCAGGGTGGATGAAAGAGAAGGAAATATCAGGGTGGATGAAGAGAATGGCATGGTGGATGAAGAGAAGGGCAGGGTGGATGAAGAGAAGGGCAGGGTGGATGAAGAGAAGGGAAAGACAGGATGATGAAGAGAAGGGCAGCGTGGATGAAGAGAAGGGCAGGGTGGATGAAGAGAAGGAACATCAGGGTGGATGAAGAAGAAGGGTGGTGAAGATAAGAAAAGAGCAGGTGATGAAGAGAAGAAAAGGCAGGGCGGATGAAGAGAAGAAAAGCAGGGTGGATGAAGAGAAACAGGGTGGATGAAGATAAAATGGAAAGATAAAGGGTGGATGAAGATAGGCTGTACAAAATGGATGAAGAGAAGGGCAGGGTGGATGAAGAGAAGGGCAGGGGTGGATGAAGATAAAACATAGTGATGAAAGAAGGGCAGGGTGGATGAAGAAAAGGGCAGGGTGGATGAAGAGAAGGGCAGGGTGGATGAAGAGAAGGGCAGGATGGATGAAGAGGAAATTATGGGTGGATGAAATAGAAGGCAGGGTGGATGAAGAGAAGGCAGGATGGATGAAGAGAAGGGCAGGATGGATGAAGAGGAAAGAGCAGGGTGGATGAAGAGAAGGGCAGGGTGGATGAAGATAAGGGCAGGGTGGATGAAGAGAAGGCAGGGGTGGATGAAGAGAAGGGCAGGGTGGATGTGAAGAGAAGAAAAGAGCAGGATGGATGAAGAGAAGGGCAGGGTGGATGAAGAGAAGGGCAGGGTGGATGAAGAGAAGGGCAGGTGGATGAAGAGAAGGGCAGGTGATGAAGAGAAGGGCAGGTGGATGAAGAGAAGAGAAGCAGGGTGGATGTATATAGTGCAGGTGGATGAAGAGAAGGGCAGGGTGGATGAAGAGAAGGGCAGGGTGGATGAAGATAAGGGCAGGGTGGATGAAGAGAAGAAAAGAGCAGGGTGGATGAAGAGAAGGGCAGGGTGGATGAAGAGAAGAGAAGAGGGATGAAGAGAAGGGCAGGTGGATGAAGAGAAGGGCAGGGTGCATGAAGAGAAGAAGAGCAGGGTGGATGAAGAGAAGAAAAGAGCAGACATGAAGAGAAGGGCAGGTGGATGAAGAGAAGGGCAGGGTGGATGAAGAGAAGGGCAGGTGGATGAAGAGAAGGGCAGGGTGGATGAAGAGAAAAAGAAGACAAGGTGGATGAAGAGAAGGGCAGGGTGGATGAAGAGAAGGGCAGGGTGGATGAAGAGAAGGGCAGGGTGGATGGGAAGATAAGGGCAGGGTGAATGAAGATAAGGGCAGGGTGGATGAAGATAAGGGCAGGTGGATAAGAGAAGGGCAAAATGAAGAGAAGAAAAGAGCAGGATGGATGAAGAAGAAGGGCAGGGTGGATGTGAAGAGAAGGGCAGGTGGATGAACAAGAACAGGGTGGATTTAACATAGCGCAGTGGATGAAGAAACAGGTGGATGAAGAGAAGGGCATGGTGGATGAAGAGAAGAACAGGGTGGATGAAGAAAGAACAGGGTGGATGAAAAACAGGGTGGATGAAGAGAAGGGCAGGGTGGATGAAGAGAGCAGGGGATGAAGAGAAGGGCATGGTGGATGAAGAGAATGGCATGGTGGATGAAGAGAAGGGCAGGGTGGATGAAGAGAAGGGCAGGGGTGGATGAAGAGAAGGAAATATCAGGGTGGATGAAGAGAAGGGCAGGGTGGATGAAGAGAAGGGCAGGGTGGATGAAGAGAAGGCAGGTGGATGAAGAGAAGGAAAGAGCAGGATGGATGAAGAGAAGGCAGCGTGGATGAAGAGAAGGGCAGGGTGGATGAAGAGAAGGAATATCAGGGTGGATGAAGAGAAGGGCAGGGTGGGTGAAGATAAGAAAAGAGCAGGGTGGATGAAGAGAAGAAAAGGGCAGGGCGGATGAAGAGAAGAAAAGAGCAGGTGGATGAAGAGAATAGAACAGGGTGGATGAAGATAAGGGCAGGAGGGTGGATGAAGATAAGGGCAGGGGTGGATGAAGAGAAGGGCAGGGTGGATGAAGAGAAGGGCAGGGGTGGATTTAAAGAGAAGGGCAGGGTGGATGAAGATAAGGGCATGGT
>NW_024607237.1:0-21023 GCF_018296145.1 Oncorhynchus tshawytscha | reverse complement strand
TCTGGATTTGAATCTATATTTTTGTGGATAACACCAAATAAGAACTTAGAGTGGATTAATGACATATACTATAACCAACAGAGATTCATTAACTATACTGACTCGGCTCTAACGGCGTTGGGGGAACAGGTACAGGCTACCAGTAAAATGTCTTGGCAAAATAGACAGGCTCTCAATTGGCTTTTGGCAGAGAAGGGTGGAGTTTGTGTTATGTTTGGGGATGATTGTTGCACCTTTATTCCCAATAACACTGCGCCTAATGGATCCTTTGCAATCGCTATGGCTAAAACTTAAAGGTTTACGAGCAGAGGTTAAGGCAAATGCTGGGGTTGACTCTCATGTTTGGGATTGGTTGCTCTTAGCATTGGGAAAATGGGGAGCTATGTTTGCTAGGATGGCCATTATGCTGGGCGGGGGGTTATTGGCTCTGGGTATTGTATTTTGTTGTGAGAGCTGACCCTCCTGTGCCGGGTAGCCCAGGCCACTATCCTGATGAAAATGGACAGTTATGCAATGCGGTTGGTGGACCCCTTGACTGCCCCTTTGGTAATCCAAACTGCCTGTATGGAGTGGTCTCTGGAGGTGGTTACGCTTGCCATGGTTTTCGTAAGGATGGTTTACCTGTATATGCTGTCATTCCAAATTCATAAGAAATTCTACTGATACATATCCACAAAAGGGTCATTTCCGTAGTAAGTACAACAGGTGCTATGTAAGGTTTTAATATATCTACTTTTGCTCACGGCCTTGTGTTTTTGTATGTTTTGTTGAATGTTTTTGATAGGTTTATCAATGAATATATCTGGTTTCTTTTAATTAAAAGTTAGTTTTGCCTTCTAAATACTAGGTTAATTTTAGAAACATGTAGGTAACAGTGGGATATCCCGGTTACAAGTGTCTACGGACCATGTCCTTAATCTTCTAACAGAGGTTGGTATCGCTGGTATCACGTTTGTTGGAGAGGTGTCTGAGAGGGAGGATCATGTTGAAAGCTTAAATTTAGAATGATGTTGTGTCAATTTTATTTTGTAACTGCATGGAGGCCTCGTGTTTTCTCATATTCAATTTATTATTATACTCATTGCTTTATTATATATTTTTATTTTTCACATAACTGAGAACCTCAGGCAAGGCTTTGTACTTACATGCTCATGCTTCAACAAAATGTTGTGTATTATTTTTATTGTTTCTATACCGAACTAGATCTTTTACTCCTATTTAGTATTAATAAATTGGAGATGTTTCGTCTAGTTAGGTTTTCTTTAAATGTTTTGAATTGGATCTTTTACTCCTATCTATGTTATTGTTTGGAGATGTTTGGTATAGGTGATTAGTAAGCTTTATTTGTGTTAATCAACTGTTGGTATTATGCTCCATATGTCCTTTTAGTTTTGGTGCTTAATAAGCACCAGAGGAGGGTTATATGGGAGAATGATGTACATATATGGAGGAACATAAATACTGTAACACAAGAGAGAGATACACTTATAGAGTGCATTTGCCATTCTGGTAAAATACATTGTCTATTGTATAGGAGAGGAGAACAGAGGAGGCCATAGATGTATAGTCTGCTGATCTTAGACAACCACATGAAGAGAAGGCGACACATAGGCGCCAGGACAGCTGGAAACACTAAAAATGGAGACACATAGTCTGCTGAGCCGAAATAAAGACACACATACAAAGGAACAGATGGAGCTAATTACAGGGTCAAAGCATATAGGATAGAGGGACGTATATTATCTTTAGGTCAAAGCAAGGGTCTTGTCATCATTAGGATCTAATGGAAAGCAGATATGGGCGTTATTGGGCTGAACAAGCAGGATGCACGGATTGGGATGTACAGTGCCTTGCGAAAGTATTCGGCCCCCTTGAACTTTGCGACCTTTTGCCACATTTCAGGCTTCAAACATAAAGATATAAAACTGTATTTTTTTTGTGAAGAATCAACAACAAGTGGGACACAATCATGAAGTGGAACGACATTTATTGGATATTTCAAACTTTTTTAACAAATCAAAAACTGAAAAATTGGGCGTGCAAAATTATTGAGCCCCTTTACTTTCAGTGCAGTAAACTCTCTCCAAAAGTTCAGTGAGGATCTCTGAATGATCCAATGTTGACCTAAATGACTAATGATGATAAATACAATCCACCTGTGTGTAATCAAGTCTCCGTATAAATGCACCTGCACTGTGATAGTCTCAGAGGTCCGTTAAAAGCGCAGAGAGCATCATGAAGAACAAGGAACACACCAGGCAGGTCTGAGATGCTGTTGTGAAGAAGTTTAAAGCCAGATTTGGATACAAAAAGATTTCCCAAGCTTTAAACATCCCAAGGAGCACTGAGCAAAAGATAATATTGAAATGGAAGGAGTATCAGACCACTGCAAATCTACCAAGACCTGGCCGTCCCTCTAAACTTTCAGCTCATACAAGGAGAAGACTGATCAGAGATGCAGCCAAGAGGCCCATGATCACTCTGGATGAACTGCAGAGATCTACAGCTGAGGTGGGAGACTCTGTCCATAGGACAACAATCAGTCGTATATTGCACAAATCTGGCCTTTATGGAAGAGTGGCAAGAAGAAAGCCATTTCTTAAAGATATCCATAAAAAGTGTTGTTTAAAGTTTGCCACAAGCCACCTGGGAGACACACCAAACATGTGGAAGAAGGTGCTCTGGTCAGATGAAACCAAAATTGAACTTTTTGGCAACAATGCAAAACGTTATGTTTGGCGTAAAAGCAACACAGCTCATCACCCTGAACACACCATCCCCACTGTCAAACATGGTGGTGGCAGCATCATGGTTTGGGCCTGCTTTTCTTCAGCAGGGACAGGGAAGATGGTTAAAATTGATGGAAAGATGGATGGAGCCAAATACAGGACCATTCTGGAAGAAAACCTGATGGAGTCTGCAAAAGACCTGAGACTGGGACGGAGATTTGTCTTCCAACAAGACAATGATCCAAAACATAAAGCAAAATCTACAATGGAATGGTTCAAAAATAAACATATCCAGGTATTAGAATGGCCAAGTCAAGGTCCAGACCTGAATCCAATCGAGAATCTGTGGAAAGAACTGAAAACTGCTGTTCACAAATGCTCTCCATCCAACCTCACTGAGCTCGAGCTGTTTTGCAAGGAGGAATGGGAAAAAATGTCAGTCTCTCGATGTGCAAAACTGATAGAGACATACCCCAAGCGACTTACAGCTGTAATCGCAGCAAAAGGTGGCGCTACAAAGTATTAACTTAAGGGGGCTGAATAATTTTGCACGCCCAATTTTTCAGTTTTTGATTTGTTAAAAAAGTTTGAAATATCCAATAAATGTCGTTCCACTTCATGATTGTGTCCCACTTGTTGTTGATTCTTCACAAAAAAATACAGTTTTATATCTTGATGTTTGAAGCCTGAAATGTGGCAAAAGGTCGCAAAGTTCAAGGGGGCCGAATACTTTCGCAAGGCACTGTATCTTCATTTGCATGAGGGATGGACTCATATGTTGTGTGTGTATAAATCAGAGTGAGTGCTCTGAAAAAGGTGTGTGTTCCGCGGACCACTCCGGCTTGCGATACTTTTTTATTAAAAGCCTATTGATTTCACAAAGTTCTTGAAAGCGTCGTATTTCAAACCGATTTTCCACGACAATACCAGTTTATATCTGTACTGTCTTCCAACCTGAACACCAACCTGAACACTGTTGATACCAGTTTATATCTGTACTGTCTTCCAACCTGAACACTGTTGATACCAGTTTATATCTGTTCTGTCTTCCAACCTGAACACCGACCTGAACACTGTTGATACCTGTTTATATCTGTACTGTCTCCCAACCTGAACACTGTTGATACCAGTTTATATCTGTTCTGTCTTCCCACCTGAACACTGTTTACATCAGTTTATATCTGTACTGTCTCCCAACCTGAACACTGTTGATACCAGTTTATATCTGTACTGTCTCCCAACCTGAACACTGTTGATACCAGTTTATATCTGTACTGTCTCCCAACCTGAACACTGTTGATACCAGTTTATATCTGTACTGTCTTTCACTTCTTTTATTAGATGAATAAATAAAACCTAATTGAGCAATGTTTTTACTTGTAAAATCGAATCAAATTTTATTTGTCACATACACATGGTTAGCAGATGTTAATGCGAGTGTAGCGAAATGCTTGTAATGACCTGTGTTCTGTTTAAACCCTGATTTAAACTGAGATTCAGTGATATGACAGTGTCTTTATTCATATAAGTACCTGATTCAGACTGCGTTGTCCTCCAGTCCGGTGGCTCTTTGTGGGATACATTGAATGTAACGGAGTTGAAGTTGTGTTCCCAGAAGTCCACTGGATGGCGCCAGAGCAGCATAAATGGACTGGTGAGATCTGAGTAATGTACCAGGGAATACACTATATAACCAGCAGTATGTGGACACACCCCTTCAAATCAGTGGAATCGGCTAATTCAGCCACACCTGTTGCTGACAGGTGTATAAAATCGAGCAGACAGTCATGCAATCTCCACAGACAAACATTGGCAGTAGAATGACCTTACTGAAGATCTCAATGACTTTCAACGTGGCACCGTCATAGGATGCCACCTTTCCAACAAGTCACTTGGTCAAACTACTGCTCTGCTAGAGCTGCCCCGGGTCAACTGTAAGTGCTGTTATTGTGAAGTGGGATAGTCTAGGAGCAACAACGGCTCAGCCATGAAGTGGTAGGCCACACAAGCTCACAGAACGGTACTGCCGAGTGTCTATGGAGATTTCATGGCTGTGTGCTCGATTTCTTATACACGTCAGCAACGGGTGTGGCTGAAATAGCCAAATCCGCTAAATTTGAAGGGGTGTCCACGTACTTTTGTATATAAATATATAGAGTGTACCTTCACCTATCGTCCGCTTATTTGAGTGCCTTATTGGAATGATGTTGAGTCCACATGTTCAGACAGACAGGAAGTGGCTGATTAAATCACCTTTATTAAAAGATACAAGATGCTGGAATACCAACACTTTAGAATGCAGAAGTACTTTACACACAGGCCCAGGCTTGTGTCCAACATGGCCCCTTATTCACTATATAGTGCACTACTTTACACACAGGCCCAGGCTTGTGTCCAATATGGCCCCTTATTCACTATATAGTGCACTACTTTACACACAGGCCCAGGCTTGTGTCCAATATGGCCCCTTATTCACTATATAGTGCACTACTTTACACACAGGCCCAGGCTTGTGTCCAATATGGCCCCTTATTCACTATATAGTGCACTACTTTACACACAGGCCCAGGCTTGTGTCCAATATGGCCCCTTATTCACTATATAGTGCACTACTTTACACACAGGCCCAGGCTTGTGCCCAACCAAACTCACATAGAGGCTGTATCCAATATGGCCCCTTATTCACCATGTAGTGCACTACTTTAGACCAGAGCCCTATTCCCTATATAGGGCACTACTTTAGACCAAAGCCCTATTCCATATATAGTGCACTACTTTAGACCAGAGCCCTATTCCCTATATAGTGCACTACTTTAGACCAGAGCCTAATTCCATATATAGTGCACTACTTTAGACCAGAGCCCTATTCCCTAGATAGTGCACTACCTTTAACTACAGCATTATTCCATATATAGTGCACTACTTTAGACCAGAGCCCTATTCCCTATATAGTGCACAACATTATACTACAGCCCTATTCCCTATATAGTGCACTACTTTATACTACAGCCCTATTCCCTATATAGTGCACTACTTTTAACCAGAGCCCTGAATAGACCAGACACCTAATCATCTATATACATCTTAATCTAGCATTGTGTTTCTCCTATTAATCACCCTGTGAATGACTCTCTATGGGTCCAGGTTAACACACTATAAATGACTCTCTATGGGAACATAAAGAATGACTCTCTATGGGTCCAGGTTAACACTCTATAAGGGGAACAGAATGACTCTCTATGGGTCCAGGTTAACACACTATAAAGGGAACAGAATGACTCTCTATGGGTCCAGGTTAACACTCTATAAGGGGAACAGAATGACTCTCTATGGGTCCAGGTTAACACACTATAAAGGGGAACAGAATGACTCTCTATGGGTCCAGGTTAACACACTATAAAGGGGAACAGAATGACTCTCTATGGGTCCAGGTTAACACTCTATAAAGGGGAACAGAATGACTCTCTATGGGTCCAGGTTAACACTCTATAAAGGGGAACAGAATGGCTCTCTATGGGTCCAGGTTAACACACTATAAAGGGAACAGAATGACTCTCTATGGGTCCAGGTTAACACTCTATAAGGGGAACAGAATGACTCTCTATGGGTCCAGGTTAACACTCTATAAGGGGAACAGAATGACTCTCTATGGGTCCAGGTTAACACTCTATAAAGGGAACAGAATGACTCTCTATGGGTCCAGGTTAACACTCTATAAGGGGAACAGAATGACTCTCTATTGGTCCAGGTTAACACTCTATAAGGGGAACAGAATGACTCTCTATGGGTCCAGGTTAACACATTATAAAGTGAATAAGAGTCCATTTGGAACACAGCCACAGTAGTAATAACAAAGGTATTTTTTGATCAAAATCCCTGTAAATATCTGCGGTATCCTTGCCAACCCATTTCAATCTGCAGGTTGTTTTTTTCTTTTCAAAATCACAACGTGACAGTAAACCAGTCTTTAAAGAAAAAAGAGATCTGAAACCATGCAACACTCAACAAGCCCACGTTACAGTTACTTCTGGGTTCGCCACCGTTTTGAATGGCATCATCAATATCATCATCATCATCATCATCATCATCATCATCATCATCAATATCATGATCATCGTCATCAATATCATGATCATCATCATCAATATCATCATCATCATCATCAATATCATGATCATCATCATCAATATCATCATCATCAATATCATGATCATCGTCATCAATATCATGATCATCATCATCAATATCATCATCATCATCATCAATATCATGATCATCATCATCAATATTATCATCATCAATATCATGATCATTATCAATATCATGATCATCATCAACAATATCATGATCATCATCAATATCATCATCATCAATATCATGATCATCATCAATATCATGATCATCATCATCATCATCAATATCATCATCATCATCATCAATATCATCATCATCAACACTTACAACACCATAAGACTTCACACAACAGTGACAAGGACGTTTTGACGTTTTTTTGGGGGGGGGAGACAGAATCGATCAAATCTCGAAGACCTCATCCACTGAGTTTCCATGACAGGACAAAACGGGTCACGTCGTAGATAGAACGGGGTTCTCTTCTGTTTCATTAGTTCGTTACCCGAGTCCATCGCTGCCTTTAGGCCTCATGCTTGGTGTTAAAGGGGGACAGTGACGAGCAACAGATATACACTACACTTCAGCAAACTAACCACTGGCACCAAACACTAACCTGCTGCTCCCAGATCAGTGTCTAACCTCCGTGTTGGCACCAAACACTAACCTGCAGCTCCCAGATCAGTGTCTAACCTCCGTGTTGGCACCAAACACTAACCTGCTGCCCCAGATCAGTGTCTAACCTCCGTGTTGGCACCAAACACTAACCTGCAGCTCCCAGATCAGTGTCTAACCTGCTGCTCCCAGATCAGTGTCTAACCTGCTGCTCCCAGATCAGTGTCTAACCTGCTGCTCCCAGATCAGTGTCTAACCTGCTGCTCCCAGATCAGTGTCTAACCTGCTGCTCCCAGATCAGTGTCTAACCTCCGTGTTGGCACCAAACACTAACCTGCAGCTCCCAGATCAGTGTCTAACCTGCTGCTCCCAGATCAGTGTCTAACCTGCTGCTCCCAGATCAGTGTCTAACCTGCTGCTCCCAGATCAGTGTCTAACCTGCTGCTCCCAGATCAGTGTCTACCAAACACTAACCTGCTCCCAGATCAGTGTCTAACCTGCTGCTCCCAGATCAGTGTCTAACCTGCTGCTCCCAGATCAGTGTCTAACCTGCTGCTCCCAGATCAGTGTCTAACCTGCTGCTCCCAGATCAGTGTCTAACCTGCTGCTCCCAGATCAGTGCCCAGATCAGTGTCTAACCTGCTGCTCCCAGATCAGTGTCTAACCTGCTGCTCCCAGATCAGTGTCTAACCTGCTGCTCCCAGATCAGTGTCTAACCTGCTGCTCCCAGATCAGTGTCTAACCTGCTGCTCCCAGATCAGTGTCTAACCTGCTGCTCCCAGATCCGTGTCTAACCTGCTGCTCCCAGATCCGTGTTGTGCCATCATTCCATTCATTGTCATGTTTGGATGCCAGGAAGTGGCAAGGAGTGACATGATGGTCCAAGCATACTGATATACCCAGGCTAACCAATCACCATCATAACATTCTAATTTACATTCTGACTGGAATAATCATGGCATGATACTTTGGGTGCTAACAGTGGCGCCCATTACAGATACTAAACCTCAAACCCAGTTGACCCTCTACTGTACTGTATAGATATGTCTCAGGGTCAATAACCTGCCAGGCTACTTCCGTTGGGCTGTATTCTGTAGCGACTACTCCAGAACATATTGTACACATCACAATCACATTTTCTTCATCATAGCCAGACAACAGGCCTCCTCGGGATGTTTACATGAGATTTAATGGAGGATGGTTGATACATGGTGAATGACGTTACCTTTTAAAGAGCAACTCTCTCAATAGGCAAAGAGGCAGACATTTTGGGGAAATGACATTCAAGCAGCATTGAAAAAAATAGAGCAACTATAAAGGACAAACCTGAGAAAACAACAGTTGTCTGTTGATATGTTACCATGGTAAAACTCCTCCAGACTGCGTGAAACCATGTTGTTTTACATGAATCCAATAACAGCTCAGGTGTGTCAAGTATAACAGAGACAGGAGGCAACTGAAAGACACAGTAACAGAAATGAGATTCTAGATGTAGGACTTAGAAGATGGTCATTCTAGATGAGGACTTAGAAGATGGTCATTCTAGATGTAGGACTTAGAAGATGGTCATTCTAGAACTATAACTTAGAAGATGGTCATTCTAGAACTATAACTTAGAAGATGGTCATTCTAGAAGTAGGACTTAGAAGATGGTCATTCTAGATGTAGGACTTAGAAGATGGTCATTCTAGATGTAGGACTTAGAAGATGGTCATTCTAGATGTAGGACTTAGAAGATGGTCATTCTAGATGTAGGACTTAGAAGATGGTCATTCTAGATGTAGGACTTAGAAGATGGTCATTTTAGAACTATAACTTAGAAGATGGTCATTTTAGAACTATAACTTAGAAGATGGTCATTCTACAAGCATTTCGCTACACTCGCATTAACATCTGCTAACCATGTGTATGTGACAAATACAATTTGATTTGATTTGATTTGATTTAGATGTAGGACTTAGAAGATGGTCATTCTAGAACTATAACTTAGAAGATGGTCATTATAGATCTAGAACTTAGAAGATGGTCATTCTAGATGTAGAACTTAGAAGATGGTCATTCTAGAACTAGAACTTAGAAGATGGTCATTCTAGATGTAGGACTTAGAAGATGGTCATTTTAGAACTATAACTTAGAAGATGGTCATTCTAGAACTATAACTTAGAAGATGGTCATTATAGATCTAGAACTTAGAAGATGGTCATTATAGAACTATAACTCAGAAGATGGTCATTTTAGAACTATAACTTAGAAGATGGTCATTATAGATCTAGAACTTAGAAGATGGTCATTCTAGATGTAGGACTTAGAAGATGGTCATTCTAGATGTAGGACTTAGAAGATGGTCATTCTAGATGTAGGACTTAGAAGATGGTCATTCTAGATGTAGGACTTAGAAGATGGTCATTCTAGATGTAGGACTTAGAAGATGGTCATTCTAGATGTAGGACTTAGAAGATGGTCATTTTAGAACTATAACTTAGAAGATGGTCATTCTAGATGTTGGACTTAGAAGATGGTCATTCTAGAACTATAACTTAGAAGATGGTCATTCTAGATGTAGGACTTAGAAGATGGTCATTCTAGATGTAGGACTTAGAAGATGGTCATTTTAGAACTATAACTTAGAAGATGGTCATTTAGAACTATAACTTAGAAGATGGTCATTCTACAAGCATTTCGCTACACTCGCATTAACATCTGCTAACCATGTATGTGACAAATAAAATTTGATTTGATTTGTTTAGATGTAGGACATGGTCATTCTAGAACTATAACTTAGAAGATGGTCATTATAGATCTAGAACTTAGAAGATGGTCATTCTAGATGTAGGAATTAGAAGATGGTCATTCTAGAACTAGAACTTAGAAGATGGTCATTCTAGATGTAGGACTTAGAAGATGGTCATTTTAGAACTATAACTTAGAAGATGGTCATTCTAGAACTATAACTTAGAAGATGGTCATTATAGATCTAGAACTTAGAAGATGGTCATTATAGAACTATAACTCAGAAGATGGTCATTTTAGAACTATAACTTAGAAGATGGTCATTCTAGAACTATAACTTAGAAGATGGTCATTATAGATCTAGAACTTAGAAGATGGTCATTCTAGAACTAGGACTTAGAAGATGGTCATTCTAGATGTAGGACTTAGAAGATGGTCATTCTAGATGTAGGACTTAGAAGATGGTCATTCTAGAACTATAACTTAGAAGATGGTCATTTTAGATCTAGAACTTAGAAGATGGTCATTCTAGAACTAGAACTTAGAAGATGGTCATTCTAGATGTAGGACTTAGAAGATGGTAACTTCTTGAGGAGTATGAGGAGTATGAGGAGTATGAGGAGTATGAGGAGTATGAGACACGCTGTTGTCAAACATTCTAACTGATAACTAACATTACAAAGGGATGCTCCTTGAAACCTTGTTGAACTGGCAATATTCCGAATAGAACACTTTAGAATAACCTTCTAGAATGTGCCTCTCCCACTATGGGGTGTAAATACATCTCCATACTCCAACGTCACTGTATGAGTGAGTCCCAGGGTTTAACTTCATTTGATCCCCTTCAGTTAACACACTGTAGCAGAGAACATCAGATTACATCACACATAGACAAGTGGATCTCCACCTACAGCTCATACCCCCTGCCTCCCAAAATGGCCCCCTATTCCCTACATAGTGCACTACTTTTATCCAGAGCCCTGCGGGTAGTGCACTATATAGGGAATAGGGGGCCATTTTGGTTTGTAGCCCACGATGTTCGGTTGTCTACTATGATGTATACTGGTTTGGTTTTGACAACATCCTCTCTGTCTCGTTCTAGACCGTGCCTAACCTAACTTCCTGTTTACACCTTTCATACCGGCCTCTGTCTTTTACTATTATACAGGTGGGCCTTGGAGGGAGGGGGAGAGGAGGGGGAGGAAGAAAGAGGGAGAGACAGTCCTTCTAAATGAAGAGGGAGAGAAGGAGGGAGAGGGGAGACAAGGGGAGAGGGAAGCATGGAGAGGATGAGGTCTCTACCCATCCCAGTCCATCTTGATGGAGGAAGGAGGGATGAAAGTGGGGGAGACGGGAGAGAGAAGGAAGGAAGGAAGGAAGGAAGGGAGAGGTGGAGACACAGGGAGATGGAAGGAGGGAGAGAGAAATGAGGCTCCTCTCTATTCATCCCAGTCCTTCTTGATTCCCAGGTTCCACTCCCAGGAGAGGTGGTCGGTCTTGTCGTCGTCGGTGAAGTGGGACTTGATGTGGTAGCTGCCTCTGACAATCATGCCTTTGGGCGCCTCCTCCACCGGGGTCATGAACTCGTGCTCCTCCACCCGCGGCCCGTAGCTGCCCACCATGTACACCGCCTTGTCCACTGCACGACACAAAATGGACGCTCAGTTGCACACTTGCTAGCCAGTTTTTAGGTGAATGTCGGGAAACTGACATCTTGTGTAAATGAAAACACACAAAATGGCAGCTCAGTTGCATCGATGTTAACCCGAATTAGGTTTATGTATCAGAAACTGACACGGTCTATGGGCCTAAACAGCACAGCGTATCCACAGCTCGGCACAAAATGGGGTCCTCCTTACCTCTGATTCCTTTCCTGTAGGTCAGATGGACGTACTTCAGCCCAGACACAATATCCCTGTTAACCTGGAGAGGAGAGGAGAGGAGGGGAGGGAAGGGGAGAGGAGGAGGAGAGGAGGAGAGGAGGAGGAGGAGGAGGGTTATCAGGAGCAATAAATAAACAATGTAAATTCATTGGGACTGAAAATCTGAAATGCATTTAAACACAGTATGAACTTATATGGAGGAGAGGAGAGGAGAGGAGAGGAGAGGAGAGGAGAGGAGAGGAGAGGAGAGGAGAGGAGAGGAGAGGAGAGGAGAGGAGGAGAGGAGAGGAGAGGAGAGGAGAGAGGAGAGGAGAGGAGAGGAGAGAGAGGGGAGAGGAAGGAGAGGAGGAGAGGAGAGGAGGAGGGAGGAGGAGAGGAGGAGAGTTTAGAGGAGAGGAGGGAGGAGAGGAGAGGGAGAGGAGAGGAGGGAGGAGAGGAGAGGGAGGAGAGGAGAGGAGGAGGGAGGAGGAGAGGAGGGAAGAGGAAAGGAAAGGAGAGGAGAGGAGAGGAGAAATTGGAGGAGGGGAGAGGAGGGAAGGAGGGAAAGGAAAGGAGAGGAGAAATTGGAGGAGGGAAGGAGAGGAAGGAGAGGAGAGGAGAAATTGAGAGGAAGGAGGAAAGGAGAAATTGGAGGAGGGAGAGGAGGGAAGGAGAGGAAAGGAAAGGAGAGGAGGAGGAGGGAAGAGGAGGGAAGGAGAGGAAAGGAAAGGAGAGGAGAAATTGGAGGAGGGAAAAAGGAAAGGAGAGAGGAGAAATTGGAGGGGAAGGGAGAGGAGAGGAGGAAGGAGAGGAAAGGAAAGGAGAGGAGGAGAGAGGAGGGAGGAGAGGAGGGAGAAGAGGAGGAGGGAGAGGAGAGGGAGGAGAGGAGAAATTGGAGGAGGGAGAGGAGGGAAGGAGAGGAAAGAAAGGAGAAGGGAGAGGAGAGGGAGGAGAGGAAGGAGAGGAGAGGAGAAATTGGAGGAGGGGAGAGGAGGGAAGGAGAGGAAAGGAAAGGAGAGGAGAGGAGAAGGGAGAGGAGAGGAAGGAGAGGAAAGGAGAAATTGAGAGGAGGGAGAGAGGAAGGAGAGGAAAGGAAAGGAGAGGAGAGGAGAAATTGGAGGAGGGAAGGAGAGGAGAGGAGAGGAGAGGAGAGGAGGGAGAGAGGAGAGGAGGAGGGGTGGAGGAGGGGAGAGGAGGGAAGGAGAGGAAAGGAAAGGAGAGGAGGAATTGGAGGAGGGGAGAGGAGGGAGGAGAGGAAAGGAAAGGAGAGGAGAGGAGAGGAGAAGGGAGAGGAGAAGGAGAGGAAAGAAATTGGAGGGAAGGAGAGGAGAGGAGAGGAGAGAGGGAGAGGAAGGAGAGAGAGGAGAGGAAGAGGAGAGGAGGGAGAGGAGAGGAAGGAAATTTGGAGGAGGGAGGAGGGAGGAAAAAAAAGGAGAAGGAGGAGGAGGGAAAGGAGGGAGGAGGAGGGAGGGAAGGAGAGAGGAAAGGAAGGAGAGGAGAGGAGAAATTGGAGGAGGGAGAGGAGGGAAGGAGGGAAGGAAAGAGGGAGAGGAAAGGAGAGGAGAGGAGAAATTGGAGGAGGGAGAAGGAGAGGAAGGAGAGAATTGGAGGAGGGAGGGAGAGGGGAAAGGAGAGGAGAGAGGGAGGGAGAGGAAGGAGAGGAGAGGAGAGAGAAATTGGAGGGAGGGAGGAGAGGAAAAAGGAAGGAGAGAAAGGAAAGGAGAGGAGAGGAGAAATTGGAGGAGGAGGGAAGGAGAGGAAGGAGGGAAAGGAGAGGAGAGGAGGAGAAATTGGAGGAGGGAAGGGAAGGAGAGGAAAGGAAAGGAGAGGAGAATTGGAGGAGGGGAGAGGAGGGAAGGAGAGGAAAGGAAAGGAGAGGAGAAATAGGAGGAAGGAGAGGAAAGGAGAGAGGAGGAGGGAGATTGGAGGAGGGAAGGAGGGACCCTAGGAAAGGAAAGGATTCAGTCCAGGAAAGGAGAGAAGGAGGAGGAGAGGAGGGAGAGGAGAGGAAAGGAAAGGAGAGGAGAGGAGAAATTGGAGGAGGGGAAGGAGAGGAGGGCAGGAGAGGAGGAGGGAGAGAGGAGAAATTGGAGGAGGGGAGAGGAGAGGAGGGAAGGAGGAAAGGAAAGGAGAGTTATCGTATATGGTCTCATCAAGAGGCAACGTTAAAGTATGACACCCTAGTCCTATTCAGTGCACAATGTTTGACCAGGGCACTTAGCCCTATAGACCCTGGTCTAAAGTAGTGCCCTTAGCCTATAGACCCTGGTCTAAAGTAGTGCCCATAGTCCTATAGGCCCTGGTCTAAAGTAGTGCCCTTAGCCCTATAGACCCTGGTCTAAAGTAGTGCCCTTAGCCCTATAGACCCTGGTCTAAAGTAGTGCCCATAGTCCTATAGGCCCTAGTCTAAAGTAGTGCCCTTAGTCCTATAGACCCTGGTCAAAAGTAGTGCCCTCAGTCCTATAGGCCCTGGTCTAAAGTAGTGCCCTTAGCCCTATAGACCCTGGTCTAAAGTAGTGCCCTCAGTCCTATAGGCCCTGGTCTAAAGTAGTGACCTTAGTCCTATAGGCCCTGGTCTAAAGTAGTGCCCTCAGTCCTATAGGCCCTGGTCTAAAGTAGTGCCCTCAGTCCTATAGGCCCTGGTCTAAAGTAGTGCCCTTAGTCCTATAGACCCTGGTCTAAAGTAGTGCCCTTAGTCCTATAGACCCTGGTCTAAAGTAGTGCCCTTAGTCCTATAGACCCTGGTCTAAAGTAGTGCCCTTAGTCCTATAGGCCCTGGTCTAAAGTAGTGCCCTATATATGGAATAGGGTGCCATTTGAGGCAATAAATCCCTACCAAAAAACAGTTGTTTTGGTGGCCTAGTGATGGAAGTTAGATCCCGCTGCCTGTTCAATGGTGCTTCTAAACCATCTCCAGAGAAGGTTTCCTGTTGGCATTTAAAAAGCCCTTGTGTACCTTTATAGATGAACAGACATGCCGTAGCCTGACACCGCCTGGTATAGAGGTCCTGGATGTCAGGAAGCTGACCCAAGTGATGTACTGGGCCGTTCGCACTACCCTCTGTAGTGCATTGCGGTCGGAGGCCGAGCAGTTGCCATACCAGGCAGTGATACAAACAGTCAGGATGCTCTCGATGGTGCAGGTGTAGAACCTTTTGAGGATCTGAGGACCCATGCCAAATCTTTTCAGTCTCTTGAGGGGGAATAGGTTTTGTCGTGCCCTCTTCACAACTGTCTTGGTGTGCTTGGACTATGTTAGTTTGCTGGTGATGTGGACCTGGAACTTGAAGCTCTCAACCTGCTCCACTACAGACCCATCGATGAGAATGGGGGCGTGCTCGGTTGTTATCCTGTAGTCGTCTTGATCAAGGAAGAGGTTGTTGTCCTGGCACCACACGAGGTCTCTGACCTCCCTATAGGCCGTCTCGTCGTGTCGGTGATCAGGCCTACCACTGTTTTGCCATCGGCAAGCTTGATGATGGTGTTGGGGTCGTACCTGGCCGTGCAGTCATGAGTGAACAGGGAGTACATTAGGGGACTGAGCACACACCCCTGAGGGGCCCCTGCACAACGCATCACCGGGGGCAAACTACCTGCCCTCTGGACACCTACACCACCCGATGCTACAGGAAGGCCATAAAGATCATCAGGACATCACCAGAGCCACTGCCTGTTCACCCGCTGTCATCCAGAAGGCAGTGAGGATGCATCAAAGCTGGGACAGGACTGAAAAACAGCTTCTATCTCAAGGCCATCAGACTGTTAAACAGCCACCACCAACATTGAGTGGCTACTGCCATGTCAATGACACTGACTCTACTCCAGCCACTTTAATCATGGGAATTGATGGGAAATGATGTAAATATATCACTAGCCACTTTAAACAATGCTACCTTATATAATGTTACTTACCCTACATTGTTCATCTCATATGCATACGTTGATACTGTACTCTATATCATCGACTGCATCCTTATGTAATACATGTATCACTAGCCACTTTAACTATGCCACTTGGTTTACATACTTATCTCATATGTATATACTGTACGCGATATCATCTACTGTATCTTGCCTATGCTGCTCTGTACCATCACTCATTCATATATCCTTATGTACATATTCTTTATCCCCTTACACTGTGTATAAGACAGGTTTTTTGGAATTGTTACATTACTGCATTGGGAACTAGAAGCACAAGCATTTCCTACCTCGCATTAACATCTGCTAACCATGTGTATGTGACAAATAAAATTTGATTTGATTTGATTTGTGTTGAGAATCAGCATAGCAGATGTGTTGTTACCTACCCTTACCACCTGGGGTGGCCCGTCAGGAAGTCAGGATCAGTTGCAGAGAGGTGTTTAGTCCCAGGGTCCTTAGCTAATTGATGAGCTTTGGGGGCACTATGGTGTTGAACGCTGAGCTGTAGTCAATGAATAGCATTTTCATTGGTGTTCCTTTTGTCCAGGTGGGAAAGAGCAGTGTGGAGTGCAATAGAGATTTATGGATCTGTTAGGGCGGGTATGCAAAGTGGAGTGGGTCTAGGGTTTCTGGGATAATGGTGTTGATGTGAGCCGTGACCAGCCTTTTAAAGCACTCCATGGCTACAGATGTGAGTGCTACGGGTCTGTAGTCATTTAGGCAGGTTACCTTAGTGTTCTTGGGCACAGGGACTATGGTGGTCTGCTTAAAACATGTTGGTATTACAGACTCGGACAGGAGAGGTTGAAAATGTCAGTGAAGACACCTACCAGTTGGTCAGCACATGCTCGCAGTACACGTCCTGGTAATCCGTCTGGCCCTGCGTCCTTGTGAATGTTGACCTGTTTAAAGGTCTTACTCACATCGGCTGAGGAGAACGTGATCACACAGTCTTCCAGAACAGCTGGTGCTCTCATGCATATTTCAGTGTTATTTGCCTCAAAGCGAGCATAGAAGTAGTTTAGCTCATCTGGTAGGCTCGTGTCACTGGGCAGTTCTCAGCTGTGCTTCCCTTTGTAGTCTGTAATAGTTTGCAAGCCCTGCCACATCCGGACGAGCATCAGAACCGATGTAGTACGACTCGATCTTAGTCCTGTATTGACGCTTTGCCTGTTTGATGGTTTGTCGGAGGGCTTTGCGGGATATATTATAAACTTCCGGGTTAGTCCTGCTTCTTGAAAGCGCCAGCTTTTCGCCTTTAACTCAGTGCAGATGTTGCCTGTAATCCATGGCTTCTGGTTGGGGTATGTACATACGGTCACTGTGGGGACGACGTCATCGATGCACTGATTGATGAAGCCAATGACTGATGTGGGGTACTCCTCAATGCCATCGGAGAAATCTCAGAACATATTCCAGTCTGTGTTAGCAAAACAGTCCTGTTGCTTAGCAACTGCTTCCTTTGACCACTTTTTTATTGATCTAGTCACTGCTGCTTCCTGCTTCAATTTTTGCTTGTAAGCAGGAATCAGGAGGATAGAATTATGTCAGGTTTGCCAAATGGAGGGCGAGGAGAGCTTTGTATGCGTCTCCTCATACCCTCGTAAAACTGACTATCCTACCGATCTGACTTCGACGATGTCATTTACAAAATAGCCTCCAACACCCTACTCAGCAAACTGGATGTAGTCTATCACAGTGCCATCCGTTTGGTCACCAAAGCCCCACTGGTCATCCCCAAAGTCAACACCTCCTTTGGTGCCTTTCCTTCCAGTTCTCTGCTGCCAATGACTGCAAGGAATTTCAAAAATCACTGAAGCTGGAGACGTATATCTCCCTCTATAACTTTAAGCATCAGCTGTCAGAGCAGCTTACCGATCACTGTACCTGTACACAGCCCATCTGTAAATAGCCCACCCAACTACCTCATCCCCATATTGTTATTTATCCTCTTGCTCTTTTGCACCCCAGTATCTCTACTTGCACATCATCATCTGCACATCTATCACTCCAGTGTTCATTTGCTAAATTGTAATTATTTCTTCTCCTCGTTTATGTCACACTGCTATGCTTTATCTTGACCAGGTCGTAGTTGTAAATGAGAACTTGTTTGCAACTGGCCTACCTGGTTAAATAAAGGTGTTCTCAACTGGCCTACCTGGTTAAATAAAGGTGTTCTCAACTGGCCTACCTGGTTAAATAAAGGTGTTCTCAACTAGCCTACCTGGTTAAATAAAGGTGTTCTCAACTGGCCTACCTGGTTAAATAAAGGTGTTCTCAACTGGCCTACCTGGTTAAATAAAGGTGTTCTCAACTGGCCTACCTGGTTAAATAAAGGTGTTCTCAACTGGCCTACCTGGTTAAATAAAGGTGTTCTCAACTGGCCTACCTGGTTAAATAAAGGTGTTCTCAACTGGCCTACCTGGTTAAATAAAGGTGTTCTCAACTGGCCTACCTGGTTAAATAAAGTTGTTCTCAACTGGCCTACCTGGTTAAATAAAGGTGTTCTCAACTGGCCTACCTGGTTAAATAAAGGTGTTCTCAACTGGCCTACCTGGTTAAATAAAGTTGTTCTCAACTGGCCTACCTGGTTAAATAAAGGTGTTCTCAACTGGCCTACCTGGTTAAATAAAGGTGTTCTCAACTGGCCTACCTGGTTAAATAAAGGTGTTCTCAACTGGCCTACCTGGTTAAATAAAGGTGTTCTCAACTGGCCTACCTGGTTAAATAAAGGTGTTCCCAACTGGCCTACCTGGTTAAATAAAGGTGTTCCCAACTGGCCTACCTGGTTAAATAAAGGTGTTCTCAACTGGCCTACCTGGTTGAATAAAGGTGTTCTCAACTGGCCTACCTGGTTAAATAAAGGTGTTCTCAACTGGCCTACCTGGTTAAATAAAGGTGTTCCCAACTGGCCTACCTGGTTAAATAAAGGTGTTCTCAACTGGCCTACCTGGTTAAATAAAGGTGTTCTCCAACTGGCCTACCTGGTTAAATAAAGGTGTTCTCAACTGGCCTACCTGGTTAAATAAAGGTGTTCTCAACTAGCCTACCTGGTTAAATAAAGGTGTTCTCAACTGGCCTACCTGGTTAAATAAAGGTGTTCTCAACTAGCCTACCTGGTTAAAAAAGGTGTTCCCAACTGGCCTACCTGGTTAAATAAAGGTGTTCTCAACTGGCCTACCTGGTTAAATAAAGGTGTTCTCAACTGGCCTACCTGGTTAAATAAAGGTGTTCCCAACTGGCCTACCTGGTTAAATAAGGGTGTTCTCAACTGGCCTACCTGGTTAAATAAAGGTGTTCTCAACTGGCCTACCTGGTTAAATAAAGGTGTTCTCAACTGGCCTACCTGGTTAAATAAAGGTGAAATTAAAAAAATTAAAAAAGAAGAGAGCAGAACAGAACCAAACAGAGCAGAAGAACCAAACAGAGCAGAAAGAACAGAACCAAACAGAGCAGAACAGAACCAAACAGAGCAGAACAGAACCAAACAGAAGAACAGAACCAAACAGAGCAGAACAGAACCAAACAGAGCAGAACAGAACCAAACAGAGCAGAACAGAACCAAACAGAGAAGAACAGAACCAAACAGAGCAGAACAGAACCAAACAGAGCAGAGAAGAACAGAACCAAACAGAGCAGAACAGAACCAAACAGAGCAGAGACAGAACCAAACAGAGCAGAACAGAACCAAACAGAGCAGAGAAGAACAGACCAGAGCAGAACAGAACCAAACAGAGCAGAACAGAAAGGTGAAGAGGAGATTGATCCCTGATCTGTTTCACCAGTCTTGTGCTTATCTCCCCCCCACCAGGTGTCTCCTATTTCCCTCCATTATCCCCAGTGTATTTATACCTGCATTTTCTGGTTGTCTGTTGCCAGTTCGTCTTGTTTTGTCAGGTCTTACCAGCGTGTTTCCTGTTTCTCCTGTTCAAGTTCTAGTTTTCTAGTCTTCCCAGTTCCAACCTTTCTGCCTGTCCTGACCCTGAGCCTGCCTGTCCTGGCCCTGAGCCTGCCTGTCCTGGCCCTGAGCCTGCCTGTCCTGGCCCTGAGCCTGCCTGTCCTGACCCTGAGCCTGCCTGTCCTGGCCCTGAGCCTGCCTGTCCTGGCCCTGAGCCTGCCTGTCCTGGCCCTGAGCCTGCCTGTCCTGGCCCTGAGCCTGCCTGTCCTGGCCCTGAGCCTGCCTGTTCTGGCCCTGAGCCTGCCTGTCCTGACCCTGAGCCTGCCTGTCCTGACCCTGAGCCTGCCCGTCCTGGCCCTGAGCCTGCCTGTCCTGACCCTGAGCCTGCCTGTCCTGGCCCTGAGCCTGCCTGTCCTGACCCTGAGCCTGCCTGTCCTGGCCCTGAGCCTGCCTGTCCTGACCCTGAGCCTGCCTGTCCTGGCCCTGAGGCTGCCTGTCCTGACCCTGAGCCTGCCTGCCGTTCTGGCCCTGAGCCTGCCTGCCGTTCTGGCCCTGAGCCTGCCTGTCCTGGCCCTGAGCCTGCCTGTCCTGGCCCTGAGCCTGCCTGTCCTGGCCCTGAGCCTGCCTGTCCTGGCCCTGAGCCTGCCTGTCCTGGCCCTGAGCCTGCCTGTCCTGGCCCTGAGCCTGCCTGTCCTGACCCTGAGCCTGCCTGTCCTGGCCCCTGAGCCTGCCTGTCCTGGCCCTGAGCCTGCCTGCCGTTCTGTCCCTGATTGACTCTGTCTTGGACTTACGAACCTCTGCCTGCCCTCGACCTGCCCTTTAAACTGTCCCTATGTTATAATAAATATTCTGAGACCCGAACCATCCGACTCCTGTATTCTGCATCTAGGTCAAATCCTGAGTCGTGACAGAGATGTTCTCAGCTTAAAGTGTATCTTGATTCTGTAGTCAGGACAAAGGAGGAGAAGGTTCTTACCTTGAAGTGTATCTTCACTCTGTAGTCCACTCCTTCCTTCATGGTGAAACTCTTCTTCTTCAGAGCCTCGGGTCACCTGCAGGTCAACACCATGACAACGTGAGGTCAACAGATGAGGTTATCACTTCAATATTCAAACACAACAGCCAAACTGCTGATGA
>NW_024607236.1:0-21018 GCF_018296145.1 Oncorhynchus tshawytscha | reverse complement strand
AAACATTTGATTATTGTATTCTATATCTGACTGGTGCATCCTTATAATACCCCCTTTCTCCTGAAGTGTGTAACTGTTCACTACTTTCCACAAATGTACCGTTTTTTTTCTAATCACTTTTTCAAAATGGAAGTGGTCCTTGTAATGCCCTCTGTCTTATGTTCAGAACCTTTGATTGAGCGTTCATTGAAGTTGAACACATCGTTCACCCCTGAGTTAGTCTTGGTTAACCCAGAAATAACGTCTCACGTAAATGGTCAGCCGCTCTATTTAGTTCTGGGTTCATACGTGTTAGGAGGTGAGATGATGGAACGAGGAGGACGCCAACACCTGCCAAATCGTGATTTGTCAAAATAACCAGAGGAAAACCAAAACACCTGACCTACTGCTGCTCATTATGATGTATTTTTTTAACCTTTATTTAATTAGGTAAGTCAGTTAAGAACACATTTTTATTTCAATGACGGCCTTGTTCAGGGGCAGAACAACAGATTTTTACCTTGTCAGCTCAGGGAATCGATCTTGCAACCTTTGGGTTACTAGTCCAACGCTCTATCCACTAGGCTACCTGCCGCCCTCCCTAGTATTTCGAGCCAACTCCATCAATTATTTGGTTTTACCTTCCACCCTAAATTAAATGAATGTAAATGTATACAGTTATCCCCATGTACAATAGAAACACATCTTTCTGGTGTCTTTAACAGCCTGTTTCTAGCCTGTGTTTCAGAGTTATGCCTCCTATACATTTATATAATCAGGGTTTGGGGGGCATTACAAAAGATAACTTAGCTGCTGGACTTTGGACAAACAAGCTAACTTTAGCTACTAGCAGCTGTATTGTTGCCAAGCAACAGAGATGCTGACCAGGCTAGAACTCTGAGATGAAGCTGAAAATAAATTAGTATCAGAAATGCCACAAAAAGATCACACATCATTGGTTCATAATGGACGGAAATGTGCACGTGGGAGCCATACATTATCAATGTAAAAACAATGATGCATCTACAAAATGTGTCAATCCGACAAGTCCAAAGGTTCCTTTATAGAAGCTATATGTATGACTCCCTAATCAAATTAAGGCTAAATATCCAAAGCAAGAATTTGAGCTAAACAGGTGAAGAAAATACTCTAAACTCACGACTATAATGGAATATGACATAATAATAATTGTCCAAATTACACTGCTCAAAAAAATAAAGGGAACACTAAAATAACACATCCTAGATCTGAATGAATGAAATATTCTTAGTAAATACTTTTTACTTTACATAGTTGAATGTGCTGACAACAAAATCACACAAAAATTATCAATGGAAATCAAATGTATCAACCCATGGAGGTCTGGATTTGGAGTCACACTCAAAATTAAAGTCGAAAACCACACTACAGGCCGATCCAACTTAGATGTAATGTCCTAAAAACAAGTCAAAACCCTGCACGGTGTTGGGCTGTAAGCACAACCCACACCTGTGGACGTCGGACCCTCATACCACCCTCATGGAGTCTGTTTCTGACCGTTTGAGCAGACACATGCACATTTGTGACCTGCTGGAGGTCATTTTGCAGGGCTCTGGCAGTGCTCCTCCTGCTCCTCCTTGCACAAAGGCGGAGGTAGCGGTCCTGCTGCTGGGTTGTTGCCCTCCTACGGCCTCCTCCACGTCTCCTGATGTACTGGCCTGTCTCCTGGTAGCGCCTCCATGCTCTGGACACTACGCTGACAGACACAGCAAACCTTCTTGCCACAGCTCGCATTGATGTGCCATCCTGGATGAGCTGCACTACCTGAGCCACTTGTGTGGGTTGTAGACTCCGTCTCATGCTACCACTAGAGTGAAATCACCACCAGCATTCAAAAGTGACCAAAACATCAGCCAGGAAGCATAGGAACTGAGAAGTGGTCTGTGGTCCCCACCTGCAGAACCACTCCTTTATTGGGGGTGTCTTGCTAAATGCCTATAATTTCCACCTGTTGTCTATTCCATTTGCACAACAGCATGTGAAATTTATTGTCAATCAGTGTTGCTTCCTAAGTGGACAGTTTGATTTCACAGAAGTGTGAATGACTTGGTGTTACATTGTGTTGTTTAAGTGTTCCCTTTATTTTTTTGAGCAGTGTATATTTTTTGATCCATCGTGGAAGCTATTCTTTCTTAAGCGTTTCCTCAACAACAAAAAAGTGACCGTAAATCTGTAGCTAGCCTACACTACAGTTTCTTTGTTACAGCGTTCAGATAAAGAACAGCTATACCAGAGCAATCAAACATTTTTAAATATCAAAACTCGATTTAAGTTGTGACAAATAAATGTCTGATGTGGGTTAATCTTACTTCTGATCGATCCTTGATAAGATTTTACCTGATCTATTAAAGTCAATAAAACATTCACCCTATCCACCATTAATCATGTTGTCTGTTTATCGTCTAACTCCACCCAAGAGTCCTCTTCAAGAGTCCAAATAGTTTTAATTGTCTCACAGCAAAAGTAGCTTATAAAATACTATTTATTTTATTTTACTAGGCAAGTCAGTTAAGAACAAATTCTTATTTTCAATGACGGCCTAGGAACAGTGGGTTAACTGCCTGTTCAGGGGCAGAACGACAGATTTGTACCTTGTCAGCTCGGGGATTTGAACTTGCAACCTTTTGGTTACTAGTACAACGCTCTAACCACTAGGCTACCCTACAGCAGCGCTATCCGTGGAGGGAAACAGTAATGTATGTTCAACGATGCATGTTCAATCCGATGTCTGTAGCGGCCATAAACAATTTAAAGTGAAGCAGTCTTGGTAGAAGATAGGGCATTCATACTTCCTGCACTACACAGAGAAGAGCAGACTGTGAAGGAAGGGTCTTCTTCTTTGGTATTATGGCGGTTCGCTAAAAATGGTAATAGGTGCATGGCGCTACCTACTGATTTGTCTGTTTATCAGCCTACTATTCTGTAACATGAGTCAATTACACTGTGAAAAAAATACCTAACCAACTAACCTTACACCTATTCAAACCTCATTATTCCACTTCTTTGGCCTTCTGATTCAACACCAGGCCAGCAGACTGGGAGGACGGGATATTATTGTTCAAAACACCTTGTAACTCTGCAGTAAAATATTGTACACCCAAGTTCTCTGCAGTTGCCACAACATCTATCCACTGTGATTTATATTCTATTCCTGCGGTACAGTTGACAAACATGGACATGAACGTCAAAAAATAGATCTTACTGAAGCATGTTATTCCTGTCACTCTAGTGACCTCAGCCTAATCACAGGGATCCTCTCAGGATCCCTCACCCTGGACCCATCTCACTCTATTGACCTTGACCTAATCACAGAGATCCTCTCAGGATCCCTCTCCCTGGACCCATCTCACTCTATTGACCTCGACCTAATCACAGGGATCCCTTAGGTTCCCTCACCCTGGACCCATCTCACTCTATTGACCTCGACCTAATCACAGAGATCCTCTCAGGATCCCTCTCTCTGGACCCATCTCACTCTATTGACCTCGGCCTAATCACAGGGACCCTCTCAGGATCCCTCACCCTGGACCCATCTCACTCTAGTGACCTCGGCCTAATCACACCCTGGACCCATCTTCCTCTAGTGACCTTGGCCTAATCACAGGGACCCTCTCAGGATCCCTCACCCTGGACCCATATTCCTCTAGTACTCTCTTCACTGCCTCAGCATACAACACCTTCTGCACTACTGTGATCCTGGTAACCTCAACCTGTCTTTCTCTCACCGGACACATCTGATCTCCAGCACCATGTGTACCCCTACAGTTTATACACACAACTTTTTACATCAATACTACACATTCCTTTCTCTCAGGTCCTCCTGCACACTTCTCACATCTAGGAATCTCCCTGATACACACTGCTGGAAGGAAGTAGTCAAGGAAGGGAGTTTGTGTTTATACAGGAAGTACCGCCCCCACTTACTGTCAACCAATAATTTCCACGTTGAGCTAAACAGAGCTTTAGATCTCGCCAGCTTGTAGAATTAAAACAAAAAAATGAGTTACCTTTGGCTCGTTCATCCATCCCAATGGGAAAAATGTGGGTTTTGGAATAAATACCAAAAATAAGATAAGCACAGGCTAAGGAGATCTTATACGTTTTGTTCTATGAGATAATAGCAGTCAGTTAATATGACCTTTATGAATTATGAAGCCTTTGTGATTTATATGCTTTTTTTATTACATAAATTCTTCAACATTCACAAGCAGTGACGTTAGCTGTAAAGATTGTAGAACAAAACCTATAAGATCTCCTAAACCTGTGTTTACGACAGAACTTATTTTTGGCATTTATCCAAACACCCTATAAAAACTTTGGTGCAAAAGTGCAAATCAATCCCAGAACAGCAAAAGACCTTGTGAAGATGCTGGAGGAAACAGGTACAAGAGTATCTATATCCACAGTAAAATGAGTCCTATATCGACATAACCTGAAAGGCCGCTCAGCAAGGAAGAAGCCACTGCTCCAAAACTGCCAAAAAAAAGCCAGACTATGGTTTGCAACTGCACATGAGGACAAAGATTGTACTTTTTGGAGAAATGTCCTCTGGTCTGATGAAACAGAAATAGAACTGTTTGGCCATAGTGACAATCGTTATGTTTGGAGGAAAAAGGGGGAGGCTTGCAAGCCTAAAAACACCATCCCAACCGTGAAGCACCGGGGGTGGCAGCATCATGTTGTGGGGGTGCTTTGCTGCAGGAGGGACTGGTGCACTTCACAAAATAGATGGCATCATGAGGGTAGAAAATTATGTGGATATATTGAAGCGGCATCTCAAGATATCAGTCAGGAAGTTAAAACTTGGTCGCAAATGGGTCTTCCAAATGGACAATGACCCCAAGCAAACTTCCAAAGTTGTGGCAAAATGGTTTAAGGATAACAAAATCAAGGTATTGGAGTGGCCATCACAAAACCCTGACCTCAATCCTATAGAACATTTGTGGGCAGAACTGAAAAAGCGTGTGCGAGCAAGGAGGCCTACAAACCTGACTCAGTTACACCAGCTCTGTCAGGTGGAATGGGACAAAATTCACCCAACTTATTGTGGGAAGCTTGTGGAAGGCTACCCGAAATGTTTGACCCACGTTAAACAAATTAAAGGCAATGCTACCAAATACTAATTGAGTGTTTGTAAACTTCTAACCCACTGGGAATGTGATGAAAGAAATAAAAGCTTATAAATCCTTCTCTCTACTTTTATTCTGAAATGTCACATTCTTAAATAAAGTGGTGATCCCAACTGACCTAAAACAGGGATTTTTTACTAGGATTAATGTCAGGAATTGTGAAAGACTGAGTTCAAATGTATTTGGATAAGGTGTATGTAAACTTCCGACTTCAACTGTTTCAAAACAATCCAGATGTCGTTGTTCCAATGTTTTTTCAAGTTCTAATGTAAAAAACGATATATCAAAACTATTTTCTTTAGACATATGATATTGGGATTACTCTGAATATCACACATGGACATTTCCTATGGGCGGATATGGAAACATACAATGTCCTGTGATAGGCCTATGTGGACATCTTATTTTCTCAATATGACGACAAATACTGACAGTAGGCCTACATTGTATATTTTAAGCTCTAGACTGAGGTCCACATCAGGGTCTTGATATGCTAAATAAGGACAATTTCTGATGCTTATTTTCGCGGAGGATATGCTCAATAATTTGACTAATATTAACTCCATATCGTTCTTCGACACTAGCTATCATTGTTGTATTACTTCCGCATAAAGTCGCGCGCACACAAGCACCGTAACTGGTAGCCTAGCAACAGAAATCACCTATTTTCAATGGTCGTTTTCTTTATTTGGGCGCAACAAATTAGTGTATAAACGCTCTGTGATCGAACTGACATCTGAAGAAACAATTTGAGGTGTTCAAAGAAGTTAACCGGTACTTTTAAATACTCTCAATGGCCAATATATAGCATCAGCAATCCAGTGTTTATATACATAATTGGTGTCGGCGATGCCTAATTATTTCTCCCTGGTTCTGACTTGACCTGCTGGTTGCGCATTGCCTTGTTTCATCAATCTGTGTGCGATGAGCTAGTAGGCTACTTGGCTGAAATTACCACCGTGGTTTCTTTTGTCCTGCTGTTCAAATCGAACTCATGTATGTGGAAGATCACACGTGAAAACTGGACCTAGACATTTAAAACACCACAATAGGTAAACTATTAATAAAAGTCAACCAAACTTACCCGATCCATCGTGGAAGCTGACGTTACTGTATTCTTTTAAAAATAAACAACGACACTAAATGTGTATGCTACAGTTACTTTCTTTGTCACAACGTTCAGATAAAGAAAAGCTCGACCACAACTTTATAAATATCAAAACTCCATTTAAGTTGTGACAAATGAACGTCTCATTTAGACTAATCTTACATTAGAAACATCCTGCAAAAACCGGTTGAATTATATTTGGTTTGAAAACTAGATAGAGGATGGTAACAAAGTACTTCCTGTTGATGCTTTTCAGCTTCTTCTGTGGTGTTTAAGAGGTGCCGCCACCTACTGTATATAGTCATCAACACCTCTCTTCAAGTGGGTGAGGCGGTTTAGGGAGTCATTATGCTAGAAATTACTTTTGTATTATATCATGAATCTATTTAAACGGTACATTACATGTTTCACTGTTTTAGTATCATCCTGAATGATAGTAAATCCATTATGTCCACGTGTGGTTGTATTGTTTTTATATTTGCAAATACATTTTTTATTTATTTATTTATTTTACCTTTATTTAACCAGGTAGGCAAGTTGAGAACAAGTTCTCATTTACAATTGCGACCTGGCCAAGATAAAGCAAAGCAGTTCGACAGATACAACGACACAGAGTTACACATGGAGTAAAACAAACATACAGTCAATAATACAGTATAAACAAGTCTATATACAATGTGAGCAAATGAGGTGAGAAGGGAGGTAAAGGCAAAAAAGGCCATGGTGGCAAAGTAAATACAATATAGCAAGTAACTCTAAGCAAGTAAATCTAAAATCACAAATCTAAGGTATTTATAGAAACAACAAAAACAGCTTGGTTAGAGAAATTCTTTGCTGTTGTCTTTCAAATGAGCTCATGGCAAGATACCTTCATAGGGCGTGTAGCGGTTCTCTGAATGGAAGACGCAAAAGCGTCCCGCAAAGGGGTTATAGCGGTCTTAGGGGTGCAGACTAAGAAACTTATATTCGATCAAATAAACCTCACAAAGCAAATAAGCCATTCGTTTTTTGATTGACCAAAATCATCACATTTTCATTGACCTCCACACAAAAACTCCTTGCCTGGTGGAGGGCGACAGATTTTCCCTCGAGTTGGGCACTCTCTTTGCCTCTTTGACAACGTTCTCTTCCAGCGTCCACATATTTTTATTGGCTGAGGCCCAGTATGAGTGGCCTCGTAAATAAAATACCGATTAGCGCAGCGCCATCCTTGCAGTGAAACAGCAAAATCCGATGTATGTTCAATCAGACGTCTGCAGTGGCCAAACAGCATTTACGGCGATGCAACCTTGGCAGAAGTCAGGACATTCATACTTGCTGCGCTTCACCGAGCAGAGCTGTTGTGAAGGAAGGGGTCTTCTTCTTTGGTATTATGACGGTCTGCAAACAATTGTTATAGATGCACGACTCCAAATGATTTGCCTATTTATCAGTCTACTATTCCGTAATGAATAGAAATAGTGACAACAGGGCAGATATTCATGACACTTTCTGTATATGTTCATTCAAGTGACCACAGAAAACTTCTTTGATCAGAGGTTAGTTTGTTTAATATGGTTTGCAACCCGGAGTTTACACTTACAGCAATTTACAAACAAGACACTCAGTTCTCAATATGGTGTTTTATCTTTATTTCCCCTACTATGGTTCACCTGCGCAGGGTGACATCCCTTAACTTTAATACAATATAAACTAATCATTAATAGTTGCTAATACAAAGATGTTTCTGCTAGGCAGAATTCAGCTTATTGTTATTTGCAGATTCCCAATCCTCCTTTCTCTTGCCCGACCGAGCCCCCTGTCTCATTGACTATAAGAACTACAGATGAATTATTAATTTAAAAAAAATTAAATCAATATATGTGTCTGTAACTGTGTGCTTGTTTGTGTAAGAGTACAAGGGCATAGGTTTGTGTGTGTGGGTTTGAAATTGGTGGAGGGTGGTATGTGCATTAACATTGGTGAAGTAACACATTAAACATTGGTTTAGATGTTATTACATGATCGGTTTAAGTTATTACGTTATTCATAAAAAAAAATGTTACCTGATACCAATAACTTATTACATTAAGTGGAAAAGGTTATTAGACAACATTTTATCATATTAACCAACAAGATGTTACATTTACCAGTTTTATTACATTATAAATCTAAAAGTTATTACATTAACCGTTGTTACAAGACACAGTATGCATAGATCTTGTCTTGAACTCATGGAAATAATTATCCAATATATTATGGATTAGATTTAGGATCATTTAAAAAAATACAGATTTATAAAATACACAATTTAAGTGATAACTTCTTGTTTAGAAGATAATGGATTTAATGTATTGATCAATTGAATACACACCTATTGTTGAAACATTATTCTACATAATGACACTTAATAATAGTATCATGAGTACATGAAAGAAGATACAATTATCAACATCCCCCCACAGGTTCACTATGACATTTCCTATGATAGCATTTATCCATTTAGATCAATGTGTGATATTACATAGACACAGGGGAGACCTGATCCTAGATCAGAGCTGCATATTATGCTGCACAGAGGTTACCATGGTGATCAGACTGAGGCAACTGTTTAAGAATGGGAGATGGATATGACTGTTCACTAGATGTTTTCTACTGATCCTTTATTTAGGGATCTGGAACCACTGCCAGAAGGGAGGGAGATGAAATAGAGCATGTTTGTGCTTTCTGTTGTTTTCTCATTGCCCCTAAATAAACAAAGCTCTTCCCACCTGGACAGACATAAGGTTCCTTCTCCAGTGTGTCTTCACTGGTGTGAATAAAGGGTCCATAACTGACTGAAACGCTTCCCACATTGATCACAGATATAAGGCTTCTTTCTCACCAGTGTGTGTTAGCTTGTGTGATTTCAGGGCCCCTGACTGATTAAAGCTCTTTCCACAATGATCACAGCTGTAAGGCTTCTCTCCTGTGTGTGTTAGCTGGTGTCTAGTTAGTTGTCCTGATACAGCAAAGCTCTTTCCACACTGATCACAGCTATAAGGCTTCTCTCCTGTGTGTGTTCGCTGGTGTCTAGTTAGTTGTCCTGATACAGCAAAGCTCTTTCCACACTGATCACAGCTATAAGGCTTCTCTCCTGTGTGTACACGCTGGTGTATAATCAGTGCGGAAGCTACAGCAAAGCTCTTCCCACACTGATCACAGCTATAAGGCTTCTCTCCTGTGTGTACACGCTGGTGTATAATCAGGGCGGAAGCTGCAGCAAAGCTCTTCCCACACTGATCACAGCTATAAGGCTTCTCTCCAGTGTGTGTTCGCTGGTGTCTAGTTAGTTTTCCTGATACAGCAAAGCTCTTTCCACACTGATCACAGCTATAAGGCTTCTCTCCTGTGTGTACACGCTGGTGTATAATCAGGGCGGAAGCTGCAGCAAAGCTCTTCCCACACTGATCACAGCTATAAGGCTTCTCTCCAGTGTGTGTTCGCTGGTGTCTAGTTAGTTTTCCTGATACAGCAAAGCTCTTTCCACACTGATCACAGCTATAAGGCTTCTCTCCTGTGTGTACACGCTGGTGTATAATCAGTGCGGAAGCTACAGCAAAGCTCTTCCCACACTGATCACAGCTATAAGGCTTCTCTCCTGTGTGTACACGCTGGTGTATAATCAGTGCGGAAGCTACAGCAAAGCTCTTCCCACATGTACCACAGCTATAAGGCTTCTCTCCTGTGTGTACACGCTGGTGTATAACCAGTGCGTAAGCTGCAGCAAAGCTCTTTCCACACTGATCACAGCTATAAGGCTTCTCTCCTGTGTGTACACGCTGGTGTATAACCAGTGCGGAAGCTGCAGCAAAGCTCTTTCCACACTGATCACAGCTATAAGGCTTCTCTCCTGTGTGTACACGCTGGTGTATAATCAGTGCGGAAGCTGCAGCACAGCTCTTTCCACACTGATCACAACTATAAGGCTTCACTCCAGTGTGCATTAGCTGGTGTGTAGTCAGGGTGCCTGACTGATTGAAGCTCTTCCCACACTGATCACAGCTATAAGGTTTCTCTCCTGTGTGTACACGCTGGTGTACAGTTAAGGCTCCTGCACGAACAAAGCTTTTCCCACAATCAAGGCAGGGGTAAGGCTTCTCCCCTGTATGAATTCTTACATTAGATTTGAAGGTGTTAGATGCAGCAAAACTCTTCCCACACTGATCACAGTGAATAATGAAGCCACTCTGGCTTGTGAAACTCTTCCCACAGTCAGAGCAGCAGTGGTGAGGTTTCTTCCCTGTACGTCTCTGCTGGTGTTTCTTGAGATGCTCTGATCTGGAGAGACTCTTCTCTGTCTCATCAGCAACAGGATGTTGTTGAGGCTCCCCAGATGATAAGCCCCTCCCACTGAGAGAACAACAGTGTGTGTCCCCTGTGAAAACAAAGACATTGAATAACTAGGCTTTGGAAATACAGGTCCATAAATAGTATTATTTTTGTTATTTAGCAGACGCTCTTATCCAGAGCAACTTACAGGAGCAATCAGGGTTAAGTACCTTGCCCAAGAGCAGACAGATGGTTTTACCTAGTTGGCTCAGAGATTCAAACCAGCAACCTTGCGATTACTGGCAATAACCACTAGGCTTCCTGCCTCCCTCTTCAATAAATACACTATGGCCAGTTTATTAGGTACACGCTCCCACGTTCACAAAACTGGATCGACAATATACTGGCCACTGAGTGTTTACTGTTTATCAATCAATTAACAGAAGTTGCAGAAGCAGATTGTGGTCTCATCCACACACCCCATTGTTCTTACTTGATGAAATCAGATCTCCATCCTCGTGTCCTTCTCTCACAGTTCCACTCTGCCCTGGTGTTTTCCTGCAGTCGACCAGCAGCACAGAAACCCTCTTCAGATCCAGCAGTAAGGTGCTACCAGGAGAGTTGTGACCAGGGGACTCCGGCAGGGTGGAGGGGGACGGACTAGCTCTGTCCTGGTGACCACAGGAAGTATTGTACATAGAATATAATTAGACCAAACATTTGATTACTTTTTTCCTTATCACTATAATCTAGTAGTAGAGGTAATTTCCTTTATGCCCCATTCTACACATAGCCTAAATGATAACCATTCACAGGACAATAATAAAAAGGAGCATATAGGATCCAACACTATCACAGAGTGAATAAATGTAGAGCGTTTGTAGACTAAGAAATAAAATATGAAGTGACAGTTTCATCGTTACGTATCACAAAGATCACAGATGACAGTGCCCACCAAATCTATGACAAGCGAGAATGAATTGTAAGCACCAAAGTGTGTTTGTCAAAATAATATCTGAAAATGTCAGTTATTGAACATAATACTTCTATTTGCAATATCAATTTATGATTAGGCAGTTGAAGAAAACTCCATTTACCAACACTACATTTAGGACAGACAGACATTCCCACACACAATATATATTAATATATATTTATTTATTTCACCTTTATGTAACCAGGTAGGCTAGTTGAGAACAAGTTCTCATTCACAACTGATACCTGGCCAAGATAAAGTAAAGCAGTGTGACAAACAACAACAGAGTTACACATGGAATAAACAAACGTGCAGTCAATAACACAATAGAAAAGTCTAAATGGGTCAGTTTGTTATATCTGGAGTACTTCTCCTGTCCTATTCGGTGTCCTGTGTGAATCTAAGTGTGCGTTCTCTAATTCTCTCCTTCTCTCTTTCTTTCTCTCTCTCGGAGGACCTGAGCCCTAGGACCATGCCCCAGGACTACCTGACATGATGACTCCTTGCTGTCCCCAGTCCATCTGACCGTGCTGCTGCTCCAGTTTCAACTGTTCTGCCTTATTATTATTATACGACCATGCTGGTCATTTATGAACATTTGAACATCTTGGCCATGTTCTGTTATAATCTCCACCCGGCACAGCCAGAAGAGGACTGGCCACCCCACATAGCCTGGTTCCTCTCTAGGTTTCTTCCTAGGTTTTGGCCTTTCTAGGGAGTTTTTCCTAGCCACCGTGCTTCTACACCTGCATTGCTTGCTGTTTGGGGTTTTAGGCTGGGTTTCTGTACAGCACTTTGAGATATCAGCTGATGTACGAAGGGCTTTATAAATAAATTTGATTTGATTTGATTTGAAATGCAGTGTGTGCAAATGTAGTAAGGTTAGGAGGCAAGGCAATAAATAGGCCGTAGTGGCTAAATAATTACAATTTGGCAAATAAACACTGGAGTGACAGATGTGCAAGTAGAGATACTGGGGTGCAAAGGAGCAAAAAAAAGCTAAATAAAATAAATAACAATATGGGGATGAGGTAGTTGGATGGGCTATTTACATATGGGCTATGTACAGGTGCAATGATCTGTAAGCTGCTCTGATAGCTGATGCTTAAAGATAGTGAGGGAGATAAGTCTCCAGCTTCAGTGATTTTTGCAATTCGTTACAGTCATCGGCAGCAGAGAACTGGAAGGAAAGGCGGCCAAAGGAGAAATTGGCTTTGGGGGTGACCAGTGAAATATACCTGATGGAGCGCGTGCTACGGGTGGGTGCTGCTATGGTGACTAGTGAGCTGAGATAAGGTGGGGCTTTACATAGCAAGGACTTATAGATGACCTGGAGCCAGTGGACTTGGCGACGAATGTGAAGCGAGGGCCAGCCAACGAGAGCATACAGGTTGCAGTGGTGGGTAGTATATGGGGCTTTGGTGACAAAACGGATGGCACTGTGATGGACTGCATCCAATTTGCTGAGTAGAGTGTTGGAGGCTATTTTGTAAATTACATTGCTGAAGTCAAGGATCGGTAAGATAGTCAGTGTTACGAGGGTGTGTTTGGCAGCATGAGTGAAGGATGCTTTGTTGCAAAATTGGAAGCCTTAGTATGAATCTGGAAGGAGAGTTTACAGTCTAACCAGACACCTAGGTATTTGTAGTTGTCCACATATTCTAAGTCAGAACCGTCCAGAGTAGTGATGCTTGGCGGGCGGGTGCAAGCAGCGATCGGTTGAAGAGCATGCATTTAGTTTTACTTGCATTTTAGAGCAGGTGGAGGCCCCGGAAGGAGAGTTGTATGGCATTGAAACTCGTCTGGAGGTTAGTTAACACAGTGTCCAAAGAGGGGCCAGAAGTATACAGAATGGTGTCGTCTGCGTAGAGGTGTATCAGAGAATCACCAGCCGCAAGAGGGACATCATTGATGTATACAGAGAAAAGAGTCGGCCCAAGAATTGAACCCTGTGGCACCCCCATAGAGACTGCCAGAGGTCCGGACAACAGGCCCTCCGATTTGACACACTAAACTCTATCAGAGAAGTAGCTGGTGAACCAGGCGAGGCAGTCATTTGAGAAACCAAAGCTGTTGAGTCTGCTGATAAGAATGCAGTGATTGACAGAGTCGAAAGCCTTGGCCAGGTCGATGAATACGGCTGCACAGTATTGTCTTGTGTCGATGGCGATTATGATATTGTTTAGGACCTTGAGCGTGGCTGAGGTGCACCCATGACCATCTCGGAAACCAGATTGCATAGCGGAGAAGGTACGGTCGGATTCGAAATGGTCGGTGATCTGTTTGTTAACTTGGCTTTCGAAGACCTTAGAAAGGCAGGGTAGGATAGATATAGGTCTTTAACAGTTTGGGTCTAGAGTGTCTCCCCCTTTGAAGAGGGGGATGACCGCGGCAGCTTTCCAATCTTTGGGGATCTCAGACGATACGAAAGAAAAGTTGAACAGGCTAGTAATAGGGGTTGCAACAATTGCAGCGGATAATTTGAGAAAAAGAGGTTCCAGATTGTCTAGCCCAGCTTGTGTTTTTTGGTCCCTAACTTCCCTGAACAGTTGCATATCGCGGGGGCTATTCGATGCTAATGCAGAACGCCACGGGATGTTTTTGTGATGATCAAAGGCAGTCAGGTCTGGAGTGAACCAAGGGCTATATCTGTTCATGGCACTAAAACAATTTCAACGGGGCATGCTTATTTAAGATGGTGAGGAAAGCATTTTTAAAGAATAACCAGGCATCCTCTACTGACCGAATGAGGTGAATATCTTTCCAGGATACCCGGGCCAGGTCGATTAGAAAGGCCTGCTCGCTGAAGTGTTTTAGGGAGCGTTTGACTGTGATGAGGGGTGTTCTTTTGACCGCGGACCCATTACGGACGCAGGCAAGGAGACAGTGATCGCTGAGATCCTGGTTGAAGACGGCAGAGGTGTATTTAGAGGGCAGGTTGGTCAGGATGATATCTATGAAGGTGCCTGAGTTTACGGATTTCGGGGTTGTACCTGGTAGGTTCCATGATAATTTGGGTGAGATTGAGGGCATCTAGTTTAGATTGTAGGACGGCCGGGGTGTTAAGCATATCCCAGTTTAGGTCACCTAACAGTACAAACTCTGAAGATAAATGGGGGGCAATTAATTCACATATGGTGTCCAGGCTGCAGCTGGGGACTGTAACAAGCAGCAACAGTGAGAGACAAATTTCTGGAAAGGTGGATTTTTAAAGGTAGAAGCTCGAACTGTTTGGGCACAGACCTGGATAGCATGACAGAAACTCTGCAGGCTGTTTCTGCAGTAGATTGCAACTCCACCCCCTTTGGCAGTTCTGTCTTGGAGGAAAATGTATTCACATACATAGAGGCATTTTTCAGCTATGATTTTACCACTCAGAATCCAGAATGGATATGAGAGTGGGGCCAGCACAGGATGTAATACACCCTTACAACAATCTACTATTTGATCTTCTTGACTTCTTATCTGGTAAACTGCTACTGTGTGTCAAGAAAAGAGCCCCAATTAGGGGTTAGTGTACTCCAGTAAAAAAGGGCTGGTTTAGATTAAAAACTATTGCCCTGTGTCCCCATTCATAGGGGAATGAGAGACTAGTCAGTGGTAGAATTGAGTTGGCACTTTATTGGCCCAAACACCCACAGACCCATAAGGTTGAGGTTACTCATGGACAGTAATTAGTAATTATTTATTTTTTTGTCTTCTAACTGTCCAAGAATAGGATCCAAAGTGTTAAGAAATATTTGTTCCCATAAATACAAAGGAGGATGTCTCTCCTCAGTCCTCATACCTCTGGCACTTTATTCAGACTGCCAGACTTTGCACCACAGAGCCAATCAGGAGAGAATATATACAGGTCAAGGGTGCCAATTGAAAGTCAAGGGGTGTGAAAATGGACAAACTAACGGGTCTGCAAATCAAAGGCTAGTCAGCGGACATTCTGAACCTTGTTTTAAGTCACTAGGTCACATGACCAAGGAGCTATTGAAATTCTAAATGTTGCCAAATGAATGTAAAAACATGAGAGATGAAAATGGACAAACAAAAGGGTGTGCAATGTGTTGGCCCACTGAGTGGACATTCTGAACCTTGTTTGAGTCAAGTAGATCATATAACCAAGGAGCTATTGAAATTCAAATGGGGAAAAAGTCTGCACTTTGTTTACGCTCCCTAACTAATTCAACTAGGAAAACAAAATGCTACTCGCATTTCCACATGTTTATTAGCTTTGGAAAGCTAATTCATGTCCAATTCGTGAAAATAAGACCTGTGCAATGTTGTGCACAATTTTTCCAACATCATGACACTTATTTGGAGTCTGTGGGTTGAAAGCTCGAATATCCGTCGAATATCCAATTTGAAACTGTCTTTACCTCGGTCAGCAATCCAGGGTTGATTTACACCATTGGTGTAGCCTATGCCTAATTATTTATCCCTGGTTCTGACTTGACCTGCTGATTGCGCATTGCCCTGTATCATCAATCTGTGTGCGATGAGCTAGTAGGCTACTTGGCTGAAATTACCACCATGGTTTCTTTTGTCCAACTGTTCAAATCGAACGCATGGCTGTGCAAGATCAAATATTATGAAAACTAGACCTAGACATTTTATACACAATAAGCGTACTGTTCATGAAAGTAAACCAGACTTACCCGATCCATCGTAGAAGCTACTGAATTCTTTCTTCAACTTTTCCTAAAATAAAAAAACCTGACAGTAAATGTGTACGCTAAAGTTACTAGTTACTTTGTCACAGCGTTCAGATGAAGAAAAGCTGGACCACACCTTCTTAAATATCAAAACTCGATTTAAGTTGTGACAAATTAACGTCTCATGTAGACTAATCTTACATTAGAAACATCCTGCAAAAACCGGTTGAATTATATTTGGTTTGAAAACTAGATAGAGGATGGTAACAAAGTACTTCCTGTTGATGGTTTTCAGCTTCTTCTGTGGTGTTTAAGAGGTGCCGCCACCAACTGTACATAGTCATCAACACTTCTCTTCAAGGCGGGTGAGGTGGTTAAGGGAGTCATTATGCTAGAAAATGCTTTTGTATTATGTCATGAATCTATTTCAACTATACGTTATTACATTTTTCAGTTTTGGAATCATCCTGAATAATGATAGTAAATGCAAATTCAACACTCTTTCATTGACCTCCATACAACTCCTTGTCTGCTGGAGCGAATAAACGCCGCCTGCTGGAGGGCATCACATTTTCCCTAGAGTTGGGCCTCTCTCTTTGCCTCTTCTTTTCTGACAAAGTTATCTTCGAGTGTAATGGATATGAAATGGCTAGCTAGTTAGCGGTGGTGCGCGCTAATAGCATTTCAATCGGTGACGTCACTCGCTTTGGGCCGCGGCTTTTGTGGAGCGATGGGTAAGGATGCTTCGAGGGTGACTGTTGACGTGTGCAGAGCGTCCCTGGTTCGGGGACGGACGAAAAGTATATACTGTTACACGAGCGTCCACATATTTTTTATTGGCTGAGGCCCAGTAAGAGTGGCCTCGTAAATAAAATACAGATTAGCGCAGCGCCATCCTTGCAGTGAAACAGCAAAGTCCGATGTATGTTCAATCCGACGTCTGCAGTGGCCAAACAGCATTTACTGCGATGCAACCTTGGCAGAAGTCAGGACATTCATACTTGCTGCGCTTCACCGAGCAGAGCTGTTGTGAAGGAAGGGGTCTTCTTCTTCTTTGGTATTATGACGGCCTGCAAACAATTGTTATGGATGCGCGACTCCAAATGATTTGTCTATTTATCAGCCTACTATTCCGTAATGAATAGAAATAATGATATCAGGGCAGAAATTCATCAAACTTTCTGTACATGTTCATACAAGTGACCACAGGAAACTTCTTTGATCAGAGGTTAGTTTGTTTAATATAGTTTGCAACCCGGAGTTTACACTTACAGCAGTTTACAAACAAGACACTCAGTTCTCAAGATGGTGTTTTCCTCTTTTATCCCCGACTATGGTTCACCCCTTAACTTTAATACAATATAAACTAATACGTAATAGTTGCTAATACAAAGATGTTTCTGCTAATCGGAGTTCAGGTTATTATTACTTGCAGTTAGTTTCCCAATCCTTCTTCCTCTTGCCCAACCGAGCCCCCTGTCTCATTGACAATTCGAAATACAGATGAATTTTAAAATAATAATTCTTTATCAATGTGTGTCGAACTGTGTGCTTGTGTGTGTGTTTGTGTGTGAGTACAAGGGCATAGGTTTGTGTGTGGGTTTGTTATTGGTGGAGGGTGGTATGTGCATTAACATTGCTGAAGTAACACATTAAACATTGGTTTAGGTGTTATTACATGATCGGTTTAAGTCATTATGTTATTCATTAAAAAAGTTGTTACTCACCTGACTGGTAACGTAACTTATTACATTAAGTGGAAAAGTTATTACGACATCAATTCAACATTTTATCATTAACCAACAAGATATTACATTTACCAGTTTTATTACATTATAAATGTAATAAGGAGCATTTGAAATCAATATAGATATAAAATATACAATTTAAGTGATAACTTCTTGTTTAGAAGATAATGGATTGAATGTATTAATCAATTTCCCCCACACACAGGTTCACTATGACATGTTATGATAACATTTATCCATTTAGATCCCAATGTGTGATATTACATAGACACAGGGGAGACCTGATGCTGGATCAGAGCTGCATATTATGCTCCACAGAGGTTACCATGGTGATCAGACTAAGGCACTGTTTAACCTTTATGGGAACGGGGGCAGTATTGAGACGTTTGGAGGAAAAACGTGCCCAAAGTAAACTGCCTGTTTCTCAGGCCCAGAAGCTAGGATATACATATAGATTTGGATAGGAAACACTCTAAAGTTTCCAAAACTGTCAAAATAATGTCTGTGAGTAAAACAGAACTGACATGGCTGGCAAAAACCCAAAGAAAATCCAACCAGAAAAAAAAGAAATTCAACCACAGGCTTTTATTTTGTAAAGCTATAGAAAACCCCTATGTCCGTCCACCAGATTGCAATTGATATAGCTTCTACTAGCTGTCAACTGTCTTTATTCAAGGTTTTGAGGCTATTGTTTTGAAAAATGAATTAGTATTTTGACTTAGAGTCTGGTGACTGCTAGGGTCACATCAGTGGTTTTGCGCGCAATGGAGAAGGTACGCTCTTGCTAATTTGATGTTCAAATTGAACACAGTCCTTTCCGTATGAAATATTACGGAAAGAAAAATTACATTTTAGACAACCTGAGGATGATATAGACACGTTGTTTGACTAGTTTCGACAAAGTTTGCCGATAGCTTTTAGAACTTCTTTGTCTGCATTTTTCAACGAGGGAAACCGGTGGATTACTGAGTCAAGCGCGCCAGCTAAACTGACTTTATTTTCATGAATGTTAATAGTTCTATTTATGTCATTTTGAATTTCGCGATCTGCAATTTCACCGGATGTTGACGAGGCATCCCGCTATCCCAAAGAGTTAAGAATGGGAGATGGATATGACTGTTCACTAGATGTTTTCTACTGATCCTTTATTTAGGGATCTGGAACCGGTGTCAGAAGGGAGGGAGACGAAATACAGCATGTTTGTGCTTTCTGGTGTTTTCTCATTGGCCCTAAATAAACAAAGCTCTTTCCACCTAGACAGACATAAGGTTCCTTCTCCAGTGTGTCTTCACTGGTGTGAATAAAGGGTCCATAACTGACTGAAACGCTTCCCACACTGATCACATATAAGGCTTCTCTCCAGTGTGTGTTCGCTGGTGTTTAGTCAGGTTGCATGCCTGATTGAAGCTCTTTCCACACTGATCACAGCTATAAGGCTTCTCTCCAGTGTGTGTTCGCTGGTGTGCAGTCAGGGTGGAAGCTAGAGCAAAGCTCTTTCCACAATGATCACAGCTGTAAGGCTTCTCTCCTGTGTGTGTTCGCTGGTGGATATTCCGGTTTACTGATTGAGAAAAGCCCTTTCCACAATGATCACAGCTATAAGGCTTCTCTCCAGTGTGTGTTCGCTGGTGTATAGTAAGGGAGGAAGCTAGACCAAAGCTCTTCCCACATAGACAGACATAAGTTCTCACTCCAGTGTGTGTTAGCTGGTGTCTAATCAGGGAGGAAACTACAGCAAAGCTCTTCCCACAGTGATCACAGCTATAAGGCTTCTCTCCTGTGTGTATTCGCTGGTGTATAGTTAGTTTTTCTGATACAGCAAAGCTCTTTCCACACTGATCACAGCTATAAGGCTTCTCTCCTGTGTGTGTTCGCTGGTGTTTATTCCGGGTTACTGATTGAGAAAAGCCCCTTCCACACTGATCACAGCTGTAAGGCTTCTCTCCAGTGTGTGTTCGCTGGTGTATGGTTAGTTTTTCTGATACAGCAAAGCTCTTTCCACACTGATCACAGCTATAAGGCTTCTCTCCAGTGTGTGTTCGCTGGTGTGTAGTCAGGTGGACTGACTGAACGAAGCTCTTCCCACACTGATCACAGCTATAAGGCTTCTCTCCAGTGTGTGTTCGCTGGTGTGTAGTCAGGTGGACTGACTGATTGAAGCTCTTCCCACACTGATCACAGCTATAAGGCTTCTCTCCAGTGTGTGTCCGCTGGTGTATAGTTAGGACTCCTGTACTAACAAAGCTTTTCCCACAATCAAGGCAGGGGTAAGGCTTCTCCCCTGTATGAATTCTTACATTAGATTTGAAGGTGTTAGAAGAAGCAAAACTCTTCCCACACTGAATAATGAAGCCACTCTGGCTTGTGAGACTCTTCCCACAGTCAGAGCAGCAGAGCAGCAGTCCCTGCTGGTGTTTCTTGAGATGTTGTGATCTGGAGAGACTCTTCTCTGTCTTGTCAGCAACAGGATGTTGTTGAGGCTCCCCAGATGATAAGCCCCTCCCACTGAGAGAACAACAATTAGGGGTGTCCCCTGTGAAACAAAGACATTGAATAACTGGGTTGTCAATATGAGTCCATAAACACATACTATTTAGCAGACTTACAGGAGCAATTTAGGGTTAAGTACCTTGCTCAAGAGCAGACAGATTTTTCACCTTGTCGACTCAGAGATTTGAACCAGCAACCTTTATTAGTGGCCCAACACTCTTAACCCCTAACCTACCTGCTGCCCTTATCAATATACACTCATTGGCCAGTTTATTAGGTACAACCCCCTCCATTCATGAAACTGGAGCGACAATTTACTGGCCACTGAGTGTTTACTGTTTATCAATCAATTAACAGAAGTTGTAGAATCAGATTGTAGTCTCATCCACACACCCCGCTGTTCTTACTTGATGAAATCAAATCTCCATCTCCCTCCTCGTGTCCTTCTCTCACAGTTCCACTCTGCCCTGGTGTTTTCCTGCAGTCGACCAGCCACACAGACACCCTCTTCAGACCCAGCAGTAAGGAGCTACCAGGAGAGTTGTGACCAGGGGACTCCGGCAGGGTGGCGGGGGACGGACTAGCTCTGTCCTGGAGACCACAGGAAGTATTG
>NW_024607235.1:0-20993 GCF_018296145.1 Oncorhynchus tshawytscha | reverse complement strand
TGATTGTATTGACTGGTTGATATATTGGTTGATTTATGTATTGATGTTTTGATTGGTTGATTTCAGATCCATGTGAAGAGAGGGAGCATCTGAATGCAGCTCGAATGCTCATCAGAGTTTCCAACAACGTCAGCAAACTCCCCTCCCTTGAGTAACACACAGACAAAGACACAGACACACCCAGGAGTGGGGAGGGACGGGTGGTGGAAGGAGGGAGGGAGGGGAGGGAGGGAGGGAGGGAGGGAGGGAGGGGTGGTGGAAGGAGGGAGGGAGAGGGAGGGAGGGAGAGGGAGGGATGGTGTAAGGAGGAGGGGGGAGGGAGGGAGGGGTGGTGGAAGGAGGGAGGGAGAGGGAGGGAGGGATGGTGTAAGGAGGGGGGGGTGGTGGAAGGAGGGAGGGAGAGGGAGGGAGGATGGTGGGAGGGGGAAGGGTGGTGGAAGGAGGGAGGGAGAGGGAGGGAGGGATGGTGTAAGGAGGGAGGGGTGGTGTAAGGAGGGGTAGGAAGGGAGGTAGGGGTGGGTGGGAGGGAGGGAGGGAGGGAGTGGAAAGAGCAGGAGGGAGGGAGGGGTGGAAGGAGTGGAAAGAGAGGGAGGGGGAGGGGTGGAGTCCATGAGGTGGTGGGAGGATGAGAACAGCTTTGGGAATGCTGTTAATCGTTTGTTCCGCCCAACAAGGTGGCTAAACAGGATGTGAGCAGTTCTGAGATGGTTTTGTGGGAAGTATGTGCCTCTGGGTTACTGGGAATAGATGCCGTGTGTTTATGGGTAAGGTTAGGCCCTGACTGTTTGTGTTGTTAAGAGGATTCTAGAACAGGTCCGTTGGTTTCTTACTGTCACATGAGAATTCTAGAACAGTTCGGTTGGTATCTTCCTGTCACATAAGGATTCTAGAACAGGTCAGTTGGTTTCTTACATGCTGATACCTTTCAGACCAGACTAGTAGACCCACAAGCGCGAGTCTACTACCATTCATGCTGACTGCAGGAATGTCCACCAGAGCTGTTGCCAGATAATTGAATGTTCATTTCTCGACCATAAGCCGCTTCGGAAATTGTTTTAGAGAAATTGGCAGAACGTCCAACTGTGAGAGCCCTGGGTACCAGGACATTAGGACCTGATGGTCGTTAGTGAGTTGGGTACCAGGATATTAGGACCTGATGGTCGTCAATGAGTTGGGTACCAGGACATTAGGACCTGATGGAGGGACAATAGAGCCCTGACTACCAGACCATTAGGACCTGACAGAGTGACAATAGAGCCCTGAGTACCAAACAATTAAGACTTGACTGTTGTTAGTGAGTTTGGTACCAGGACATTAGGACCTGATGGTCGTTAGTGAGTTGGGTACCATGACATGAGAACTGATGGAGGGTACCAGACAATGAGGACCTGTTTGAGGGACAATAGGGCCCTGGGTACCAGGACATTAGGACCTGATTGAGGGACAATAGGGCCCTTACCAGGACATTAGACCTGATGGTCGTTAGTGAGTTGGGTACCATGACATGAGGAACTGATGGAGGGACAATAGGGCCCTGGGTACCAGGACATTAGGACCTGATGGTCGTTAGTGAGTTGGGTACCAGGACATTAGGACCTGTTTGAGGGACAATTGGGAGAGCCATGGGTACCAGACCATTAGGACCTGATGGAGGGACAATAGAGCCCTGAGTACCAGGACATTAGGACCTGACGGTCGTTAGTGGGTTGGGTACCAGGACATTAGGACCTGACGGTCGTTAGTGAGTTGGATACTAGGACATTAGGATCTGATGGAGGGACAATAGAGCCCTGAGTACCAGGACATTAGGACCTGACGGTTGTTAGTTAGTTGGGTACCATGACATGAGGACCTGACAGTTGTTAGTGAGTTGTGTACGAGGACATTAGGACCTAATGGAGGGACAATAGAGCCCTGTGTACCAGGACATTAGGACCTGAGGGTTGTTAGTTAGTTGGGTACCTTGACATTAGGATCTGACGGACCTACGGACCATTAGGCGGACCTGACGGACCATTAGGACCTACCTATCTCTCTGATTTGGTCCTGCCGTACATACCTACACGTACGCTACGGTCACAAGACGCAGGCCTCCTAATTGTCCCTAGAATTTCTAAGCAAACAGCTGGAGGCAGGTCTTTCTCCTATAGAGCTCCATTTTTATGGAACGGTCTGCCTACCCATGTCAGAGACGCAAACTCGGTCTCAACCTTTAAGTCTTTACTGAAGACTCATCTCTTCAGTGGGTCATATGAGTGTAGTCTGGCCCAGGAGTGGGAAGGTGAACGGAAAGGCTCTGGAGCAACGAACCGCCCTTGCTGTCTCTGCGGAGATCTTTGAGGGCTATACTCAGCCTTGTCTCAGGATGGTAAGTTGGTGGTTGAAGATATCCCTCTAGTGGTGTGGGGCTGTGCTTTGGCAAAGTGGGTGGGGTTATATCCTTCCTGTTTGGCCCTGTCCGGGGATGTCCTCGGATGGGGCCACAGTGTCTCCTGACCCCTCCTGTCTCAGCCTCCAGTATTTATGCTGCAGTAGTTTATGTGTCGGGGGGCTAGGGTCAGTTTGTTATATCTGGAGTACTTCTCCTGTCCTATTTGGTGTCCTGTGTGAATCTAAGTGTGCGTTCTCTAATTCTCTTTTTCTCTCTCTCGGAGGACCTGAGCCCTAGGACCATGCCCCAGGACTACCTGACATGATGACTCCTTGCTGTCCCCAGTCCACCTGGCCGTGCTGCTGCTCCAGTTTCAACTGACCTCAGCCCTAGGACCATGCCCCAGGACTACCTGACATGATGACTCCTTGCTGTCCCCAGTCCACCTGGCCGAGCTGCTGCTCCAGTTTCAACTGTTCTGCCTTATTATTATTCGACCATGCTGGTCATTTATGAACATTTGAACATCTTGGCCATGTTCTGTTATAGCCCTGAGTACCAGGACATTAGGACCTGACGGCCATTAGTGGGTTGGGTACCAGGACATTAGGACCTGATGGAGGGACAACAGAGCCCTGAGTACCAGGACATTAGGACCTGATGGAGGGACAACAGAGCCCTGAGTACCAGGACATTAGGACCTGATGGAGTGACAATATAGCCATGGGTACCATGACATTAGGGACCTGACGGTCATTAGTGTGTTGGGTACCATGACATTAGGACCTGATGGAGGGACAATAGAGCCCTGAGTACCATGACATTAGGACCTGATGGAGGGACAATAGAGCCCTGAGTACCAGGCCATTAGGACCTGATGGGGACAATAGAGCGCTGGGTACCAGACCATTACAACCTGATGGAGGGACAATACAGCCCTGAGTACCAGGACATTAGGACCTGATGTAGGGACAATAGAGCCCTGAGTACCAGGACATTTTGACCTGATGGTCGTTAAGTGAGTTGGGTACCAGGACATTAGGAACTGATGGAGGGACAATAGAGCCCTGATTACCAGGACATTAGGACCTGATGTAGGGACAATAGAGCCCTGAGTACCAGGACATTTTGACCTGAGGGTCGTTAGTGGGTTTGGTACGAGGGCCTTAGGACATGATGGAGGGACAATAGAGCCAGTTGGGTACCATGAGATTAGGACCTGATGGAGGGACAATAGAGCCCTGAGTACGAGACCATTAGGTCCTGACGGTCGTTAGTGAGTTGGGTACCAGGACATTAGGACCTGACTGTCATTAGTGAGTTGGGTACCAGGACATTAGGACCTGATGGAGGGATAATAGAGCCCCGAGTACCAGTACATTAGGACCTGATGGAGGGACAATAGAGCCCTGGGTACCAGACCATTAGGACCTGATGGTCGTCAGTGAGTTGAGTACCAGGACTATAGGACCTGATGGAGGGACAATAGAGCCCTGGGTACCAAGACATTAGGACCTGATGGTCATTACTGAGTTGGGTACCAGGACATTAGGACCTGATGGAAGGACAATAGAGCCCTGATTTCCAGGACATTAGGAACTGATATAGGGACAATAGAGCCATGAGTACCAGGACCATTAGGACCTGATGGAGGGACAATAGAGCCCTGAGTACCAGACCATTGTTTGTTAGTGAGTTGAGTACCAGGACTATTGGACCTGATGGAGGGACAATAGAGCCCCTGGGTACCAGGACATTAGGACCTGATGGTCATTACTGAGTTGGGTACCAGGACAGTTGGGCGTGATGGTCGTTAGTGAGTTGGATACCAGGACATTAGGACCTGATGGAAGGACAATAAAGCCCTCAGTACCAGACCATTAGGACCTGATGGTCGTTAGTGAGTTGGGTACCAGGCCTGAGTACCAGATCATTAGGACCTGATGGAGGGACAATAGAGCCCTGAGTACCAGACCATTAGGACCTGATGGAGGGACAATAGAGCCCTGAGTACCAGGACATTAGGACCTGATGGAAGGACAATAGAGCCCTGGTACCAGGACATTAGGACCTGATGGAGGGACAATAGAGCCCTGAGTACCAGGACATTAGGATCTGATGGAGGGACAATAGAGCCCCAGTACCAGGACATTAGACCTGATGGAGGGACAATAGAGCCCTGAGTACCAGGACATTAGGACCTGATGGAGGGACAATAGAGCCCTGGGTACCAGGACATTAGGACCTGATGGAGGGACAATAGAGCCCTGGGTACCAGGACATTAGGACCTGATGGAGGGACAATAAAGCCCTCAGTACCAGACCATTAGGACCTGATGGAGGGACAATCGTGCCCTGAGTACCAGACCATTAGGACCTAATGGAGGGACAATCGAGCCCTGAGTACCAGACTATTAGGACCTGATGGAGGGACAATAGAGCCCTGGGTACCAGGACATTAGGACCTGATGGAGGGACAATAGAGCCCTGGGTACCAGGACATTAGGACCTGATGGAGGGACAATAGAGCCCTGGGTACCAGGACATTAGGACCTGATGGAGGGACAATAGAGCCCTGAGGACCAGACCATTAGGACCTGATGGAGGGACATTAGAGCCCTGGGTACCAGACCATTAGGACCTGATGGTCGTCAGTGAGTTGAGTACCAGGACTATAGGACCTGATGGAGGGACAATAGAGCCCTGGGTACCAAGACATTAGGGACCTGATGGTCATTACTGAGTTGGGTACCAGGACATTAGGGCGTGATGGTCCTAGTGAGTTGGATACCAGGACATTAGGACCTGATGGAGGGACAATAGAGCCATGAGTACCAGACCATTAGGACCTGATGGAGGGACAATAGAGCCATGAGTACCAGACCATTAGGACCTGATGGAGGGACAATACAGCCCTGAGTACCAGACCATTGTTTGTTAGTGAGTTGAGTACCAGGACTATTGGACCTGATGGAGGGACAATAGAGCCCTGAGTACCAGGACATTAGGACCTGATGGAAGGACAATAGAGCCCTGGGTACCAGGACATTAGGACCTGATGGAGGGACAATGAGCCCTGAGTACCAGGACATTAGGATCTGATGGAGGGACAATAGAGCCCTGGGTACCAGGACATTAGGACCTGATGGAGGGACAATAGAGCCCTGGGTACCAGGACATTAGGGACCTGATGGAGGGACAATAGAGCCCTGAGGACCAGACCATTAGGACCTGATGGAGGGACAATAGAGCCCTGGGTACCAGACCATTAGGACCTGATGGTCGTCAGTGAGTTGAGTACCAGGACTATAGGACCTGATGGAGGGACAATAGAGCCCTGGGTACCAAGACATTAGGACCTGATGGTCATTACTGAGTTGGGTACCAGGACATTAGGACCTAATGGAGGGACAATAGAGCCCTGGGTACCAGGACATTAGGACCTGATGGAAGGACAATAGAGCCCTGATTTCCAGGACATTAGGAACTGATGTAGGGACAATAGAGCCATGAGTACCAGACCATTAGGACCTGATGGAGGGACAATAGAGCCATGAGTACCAGACCATTGTTTGTTAGTGAGTTGAGTACCAGGACTATTGGACCTGATGGAGGGACAATAGAGCCCTGAGTACCAGGACATTAGGACCTGATGGAAGGACAATAGAGCCCTGGGTACCAGGACATTAGGACCTGATGGAGGGACAATAGAGCCCTGGGTACCAAGACATTAGGACCTGATGGTCATTACTGAGTTGGGTACCAGGACATTAGGACGTGATGGTCGTTAGTGAGTTGGATACCAGGACATTAGGACCTAATGGAGGGACAATAGAGCCCTGGGTACCAGGACATTGGGACCTGATGAAAAGGACAATAGAGCCCTGGGTATCAGGACATTAGGACCTGATGGTCATTACTGAGTTGGGTACCTGGACAGTTGGACCTGATGGTCGTTAGTGAGTTGGATACCAGGACATTAGGACCTGATGGAGGGACAATAGAGCCATGAGTACCAGACCATTAGGACCTGATGGAGGGACAATAGAGCCATGAGTACCAGACCATTAGGACCTGATGGAGGGACAATACAGCCCTGAGTACCAGACCATTAGGACCTGATGGAGGGACAATAGCGCCCTGGGTACCAGACCATTAGGACCTGATGGTCGTCAGTGAGTTGAGTACCAGGACATTAGGACCTGATGGAGGGATAATAGAGCCATGAGTACCAGGACATTAGGACCTGATGGAGGGACAACAGAGCCCTGAGTACCAGGACATTAGGACCTGATGGAGTGACAATATAGCCATGGGTACCATGACATTAGGACCTGACGGTCATTAGTGTGTTGGGTACCATGACATTAGGACCTGATGGAGGGACAATAGAGCCCTGAGTACCATGACATTAGGACCTGATGGAGGGACAATAGAGCCCTGAGTACCAGGCCATTAGGACCTGATGGGGGGACAATAGAGCGCTGGGTACCAGACCATTAGAACCTGATGGAGGGACAATACAGCCCTGAGTACCAGGAAATTAGGACCTGACGTAGGGACAATAGAGCCCTGAGTACCAGGACATTTTGACCTGATGGTCGTAAGTGAGTTGGATACCAGGACATTAGGAACTGATGGAGGGACAATAGAGCCCTGATTACCAGGACATTAGGACCTGATGTAGGGACAATAGAGCCCTGAGTACCAGGACATTTTGACCTGAGGGTCGTTAGTGGGTTTGGTACGAGGGCCTTAGGACATGATGGAGGGACAATAGAGCCAGTTGGGTACCATGAGATTAGGACCTGATGGAGGGACAATAGAGCCCTGAGTACGAGACCATTAGGTCCTGACGGTGTTGTTAGTGAGTTGGGTACCAGGACATTAGGACCTGACTGTCATTAGTGAGTTGGGTACCAGGACATTAGGACCTGATGGAGGGATAATAGAGCCCGGAGTACCAGTACATTAGGACCTGATGGAGGGACAATAGAGCCCTGGGTACCAGGACATTAGAACCTGATGTAGCGACAATAGAGCCCTGGGTACCAGGACATTAGGACCTGATGGATGGACAATAGAGCCCTGATTACCCTGAGTACCAGGACATTTTGACCTGACGGTCGTTAGTGGGTTTGGTACGAGGGCCTTAGGACCTGAAGGAGGGATAATAGAGCCCTGAGTACCAGACCATTAGGACCTGATGGAGGGATAATAGAGCCCTGAGTACCAGACTATTAGGACCTGATGGAGGGACAATAGAGCCCTGGGTACCAGGACATTAGGACCTGATGGATGGACAATAGAGCCCTGATTACCCTGAGTACCAGTACATTAGGACCTGATGGAGGGACAATAGAGCCCTGGTACCAGACCATTAGGACCTGATGGTCGTCAGTGAGTTGAGTACCAGGACTATAGGACCTGATGGAGGGACAATAGAGCCCTGGGTACCAAGACATTAGGACCTGATGGTCATTACTGAGTTGGGTACCAGGACATTAGGACCTGATGGAAGGACAATAGAGCCCTGATTTCCAGGACATTAGGAACTGATATAGGGACAATAGAGCCATGAGTACCAGACCATTAGGACCTGATGGAGGGACAATACAGCCCTGAGTACCAGACCATTGTTTGTTAGTGAGTTGAGTACCAGGACTTGGACCTGATGGAGGGACAATAGAGCACTGGGTACCAGGACATTAGGACCTGATGGTCATTACTGAGTTGGGTACCAGGACAGTTGGACCTGATGGTCGTTAGTGAGTTGGATACCAGGACATTAGGACCTGATGGAAGGACAATAAAGCCCTCAGTACCAGACCATTAGGACCTGATGGTCGTGAGTGAGTTGGGTACCAGGCCTGAGTACCAGATCATTAGGACCTGATGGAGGGACAATAGAGCCCTGAGTACCAGACCATTAGGACCTGATGGAGGGATAATAGAGCCCTGAGTACCAAGACATTAGGACCTGATGGTCATTACTGAGTTGGGTACCAGGACATTAGGACCTGATGGAAGGACAATAGAGCCCTGGGTACCAGGACATTAGGACCTGATGGAGGGACAATAGAGCCCCGATTACCCTGAGTACCAGGACATTTTGACCTGACGGTCGTTAGTGGGTTTGGTACGAGGGCCTTAGGACCTGATGGAGGGATAATAGAGCCCTGAGTACCAGTACATTAGGACCTGATGGAGGGACAATAGAGCCCTGATTACCCTGAGTACCAGGACATTTTGACCTGACGGTCGTTAGTGGGTTTGGTACCAGGGCCTTAGGACCTGATGGAGGGATAATAGAGCCCTGAGTACCAGTACATTAGGACCTGATGGAGGGACAATAGAGCCCTGGGTACCAGACCATTAGGACCTGATGGTCGTCAGTGAGTTGAGTACCAGGACTATAGGACCTGATGGAGGGACAATAGAGCCCTGGGTACCAAGACATTAGGACCTGATGGTCATTACTGAGTTGGGTACCAGGACATTAGGACCTGATGGAAGGACAATAGAGCCCTGATTTCCAGGACATTAGGAACTGATAGGGGACAATAGAGCCATGAGTACCAGACCATTAGGACCTGATGGAGGACAATACAGCCCTGAGTACCAGACCATTGTTTGTTAGTGAGTTGAGTACCAGGACTATTGGACCTGATGGAGGGACAATAGAGCCCTGGGTACCAGGACATTAGGACCTGATGGTCATTACTGAGTTGGGTACCAGGACAGTTGGACGTGATGGTCGTTAGTGAGTTGGATACCAGGACATTAGGACCTGATGGAAGGACAATAAAGCCCTCAGTACCAGACCATTAGGACCTGATGGTCGTTAGTGAGTTGGGTACCAGGCCTGAGTACCAGATCATTAGGACCTGATGGAGGGACAATAGAGCCCTGAGTACCAGACCATTAGGACCTGATGGAGGGACAATAGAGCCCTGAGTACCAGGACATTAGGACCTGATGGAAGGACAATAGAGCCCTGGTACCAGGACATTAGGACCTGATGGAGGGACAATAGAGCCCTGAGTACCAGGACATTAGGATCTGATGGAGGGACAATAGAGCCCTGGGTACCAGGACATTAGGACCTGATGGAGGGACAATAGAGCCCTGAGTACCAGGACATTAGGACCTGATGGAGGGACAATAGAGCCCTGGGTACCAGGACATTGGGACCTGATGGAGGGACAATAGAGCCCTGGGTACCAGGACATTAGGACCTGATGGAGGGACAATAAAGCCCTCAGTACCAGACCATTAGGACCTGATGCAATCCTGTGCCCTGGTACCAGACCATTAGGACCTAATGGAGGGACAATCGAGCCCTGAGTACCAGACTATTAGGACCTGATGGAGGGACAATAGAGCCCTGGGTACCAGGACATTAGGACCTGATGGAGGGACAATAGAGCCCTGGGTACCAGGACATTAGGACCTGATGGAGGGACAATAGAGCCCTGGGTACCAGGACATTAGGACCTGATGGAGGGACAATAGAGCCCTGAGGACCAGACCATTAGGACCTGATGGAGGGACATTAGAGCCCTGGGTACCAGACCATTAGGACCTGATGGTCGTCAGTGAGTTGAGTACCAGGACTATAGGACCTGATGGAGGGACAATAGAGCCCTGGGTACCAAGACATTAGGACCTGATGGTCATTACTGAGTTGGGTACCAGGACATTAGGGCCCCGGTCGTTAGTGAGTTGGATACCAGGACATTAGGACCTGATGGAGGGACAATAGAGCCATGAGTACCAGACCATTAGGACCTGATGGAGGGACAATAGAGCCATGAGTACCAGACCATTAGGACCTGATGGAGGGACAATACAGCCCTGAGTACCAGACCATTGTTTGTTAGTGAGTTGAGTACCAGGACTATTGGACCTGATGGAGGACAATAGAGCCCTGAGTACCAGGACATTAGAACCTGATGGAAGGACAATAGAGCCCTGGGTACCAGGACATTAGGACCTGATGGAGGGACAATAGAGCCCTGAGTACCAGGACATTAGGATCTGATGGAGGGACAATAGAGCCCTGGGTACCAGGACATTAGGACCTGATGGAGGGACAATAGAGCCCTGGGTACCAGGACATTAGGACCTGATGGAGGGACAATAGAGCCCTGAGGACCAGACCATTAGGACCTGATGGAGGGACAATAGAGCCCTGGGTACCAGACCATTAGGACCTGATGGTCGTCAGTGAGTTGAGTACCAGGACTATAGGACCTGATGGAGGGACAATAGAGCCCTGGGTACCAAGACATTAGGACCTGATGGTCATTACTGAGTTGGGTACCAGGACATTAGGACCTAATGGAGGGACAATAGAGCCCTGGGTACCAGGACATTAGGACCTGATGGAAGGACAATAGAGCCCTGATTTCCAGGACATTAGGAACTGATGGAGGGACAATAGAGCCATGAGTACCAGACCATTAGGACCTGATGGAGGGACAATACAGCCCTGAGTACCAGACCATTGTTTGTTAGTGAGTTGAGTACCAGGACTATTGGACCTGATGGAGGGACAATAGAGCCCTGGTACCAGGACATTAGGACCTGATGGAGGACAATAGAGCCCTGGGTACCAGGACATTAGGACCTGATGGAGGGACAATAGAGCCCTGGGTACCAAGACATTAGGACCTGATGGTCATTACTGAGTTGGGTACCAGGACATTAGGACGTGATGGTCGTTAGTGAGTTGGATACCAGGACATTAGGACCTAATGGAGGGACAATAGAGCCCTGGGTACCAGGACATTAGGACCTGATGCAAGGACAATAGAGCCCTGGGTATCAGGACATTAGGACCTGATGGTCATTACTGAGTTGGGTACCTGGACAGTTGGACCTGATGGTCGTTAGTGAGTTGGATACCAGGACATTAGGACCTGATGGAGGGACAATAGAGCCATGAGTACCAGACCATTAGGACCTGATGGAGGGACAATAGAGCCATGAGTACCAGACCATTAGGACCTGATGGAGGGACAATAGAGCCCTGAGTACCAGACCATTAGGACCTGATGGAGGGACAATAGCGCCCTGGGTACCAGACCATTAGGACCTGATGGTCAGTAGTGAGTTGAGTACCAGGACATTAGGACCTGATGGAGGGATAATAGAGCCATGAGTACCAGGACATTAGGACCTGATGGAGGGACAATACAGCCCTGAGTACCAGACATTGTTTGTTAGTGAGTTGAGTACCAGGACATTGGACCTGATGGAGGGACAATAGAGCCCTGAGTACCAGGACATTAGGACCTGATGGAAGGACAATAGAGCCCTGGGTACCAGGACATTAGGACCTGATGGAAGGACAATAGAGCCCTGGGTACCAGGACATTAGGACCTGATGGAGGGACAATAGAGCCCTGAGTACCAGGACATTAGGACCTGATGGAGGGACAATAGAGCCCTGGGTACCAGGACATTAGGACCTGATGGAGGGACAATAGAGCCCTGAGTACCAGGACATTAGGACCTGATGGAGGGACAATAGAGCCCTGGGTACCAGGACATTAGGACCTGATGGAGGGACAATAAAGCCCTCAGTACCAGACCATTAGGACCTGATGTAGGGACAATAGAGCCCTGGGTACCAGGACATTAGGACCTGATGGAGGGACAATAGAGCCCTGGGTACCCGGACATTAGGACCTGATGGAGGGACAATAGAGCCCTGGGTATCAGGACATTAGGACCTTATGGTCATTACTGAGTTGGGTACCTGGACAGTTGGACCTGATGGTCGTTAGTGAGTTGGATACCAGGACATTAGGACCTGATGGAGGGACAATAAAGCCCTGAGTACCAGACCATTAGGACCTGATGGAGGGACAATCGAGCCCTGAGTACCAGACTATTAGGACCTGATGGAGGGACAATAGAGCCCTGGGTACCAGGACATTAGGACCTGATGGAGGGACAATAGAGCCCTGGGTACCAGGACATTAGTGAGTTGGGTACCAGGACATGACCTGGAGGTACAATAGAGCCCTGGGTACCAGGACATTAGGACCTGATGGTGGGACAATAGAGCCCTGGGTACCAGGACATTAGGACCTGATGGAGGGACAATAGAGCCCTGGGGACCAGGACATTAGGACATGATGGTCATTAGTGGGTTGGGTACTAGGACATTAGGACCTGATGGTCATTAGTCAGTTGGGTACCAGGACATTAGGACCTGATGGTCATTAGTGAGTTGGGTACCATGACATTAGGACCTAATGGAGGGACAATAGAGTCCTGAGTACCAGGACATTAGGACCTGACTGTCGTTAGTGAGTTTGGTACCATGACATTAGGACCTGAGGGACACCACCAGGACATTAGGACCTGACTGTCGTTAGTGAGTTTGGTACCATGACATTAGGACCTGATGGTCGTTAGTGAGTTGGGTACTAGGACATTAGGACCTGACGGTTGTTAGTTAGTTGGGTACCTTGACATTAGGACCTGACGGACCTACGGACCATTAGGCGGACCTGATGGACCATTAGGACCTACCTATCTCTCTGATTTGGTCCTGCCGTACATACCTACACGTATGCTATGGTCACAAGACGCAGGCCTCCTAATTGTCCCTAGAATTTCTAAGCCAGCAGATGCAGGCAGGGCTTTCTCCTATAGAGCTCCATTTTTATGGAATGGTCTGCCTACCCATGTGAGCGACGCAAACTCGGTCTCAACCTTTACGTCTTTACCGAAGACTCATCTCTTCAGTGGGTCATATGATTGAGTGTAGTCTGGCCCAGGAGTGGGAAGGTGAACGGAAAGGCTCTGGAGCAACGAACCGCCCTTGCTGTCTCTGCCTGGCCGGTTCACCTCTTTCCACTGGGATTCTCTGCCTCTAACCCTATTACAGGGGCTGAGTCACTGGCTTACTGGTGCTCTTCCATGCCGTCCTTAGGAGGGGTGCGTCACTTGAGTAGGTTGAGTCACTGACGTGATCTTCCTGTCTGGGTTGGCGCGCCCTTTTGGGTTGTGCCGTGGCGGAGATCTTTGTGGGCTATACTCGGCCTTGTCTCAGGATGGTAAGTTGGTGGTTGAAGATATCCCTCTAGTGGTGTGGGGTTATATCCTTCCTGTTTGGCCCTGTCCGGGGGTATCATCAGATGGGGCCACAGTGTCTCCTGACCCCTCCTGTCTCAGCCTCCAGGATTTATGCTGAAGTAGTTTATGTTTCAGGGGGCTATTGTCAGTTTGTTATATCTGGAGTACTTCTCCTGTCTTATCCGGTGTCCTGTGTAAATGTATGTATGCTCTCTCTAATTCTCTCTCTTTCTCTCTTTCTTTCTCTCTCTCGGAGGACCTGAGCGCTAGGACCATGCCTCAGGACTACCTGGCATGATGACTCCTTGTGCTACTCCAGTTTCAACTGTTCTGCCTGAGGCTATGGAATCCTGACCTGTTCACCGGACGTGCTACCTGTCCCAGACCTGCTGTTTTCAACACTCTAGGACCTGATGGTCGTTAGTGAGTTTGGTAACTGGACATTAGGACCTGATGGTCGTTAGTGAGTTGGGTACCAGGACATTAGGACCTGATGGTCATTAGTGAGTTGGGTACCAGGACATTAGGACCTGATGGTCATTAGTGTGTTGGGTACCAGGACATTTGTACCTGATGGAGGGACAATAGAGCCCTGAGTACCAGGACATTAGGACCTGATGGAGGGACAATAGAGCCCTGAGTACCAGGACATTAGGACCTGATGGAGGGACAATAGAGCCCTGAGTACCAGGACATTAGGACCTGATGGAGGGACAATAGAGCCCTGAGTACCAGGTCATTAGGACCTGATGGTCGTTAGTGAGTTGGGTACCAGGACATTAGGACCTGACGGTTGTTAGTGAGTTGGGTACCAGGACATTTGTACCTGATGGAGGGACTGTGTACAAATGTGATTGATCCCTCACTTTGTATTCGTTGTTTGTTTTCAGCTGGGTTTGAACAAACATCATAACACTGAGGGTGTGGTTAAGAGATAGTTTAAGAGTCACTTTTTGACTTTGGTTTGTCATTTTGTGGGTCTTGTAGGTGGATACATTTTTTTGAAAAGCATGATTGACGCTCGTAAATGGCAGGCGAAAAACGAGTCCAGCAAGTTAGAAAAATTCCAAGTGTAATTTTCCGCCATCGTACAAAACCCCCCTCTGCCCAGGAGTTGCTCATCTTTAGTTCTCAGAAAGAGAGGAGAAGTTGTTTGTGCATATTTTCTCATCTGAGTAGTCTACAGGTCCTAGCAGACACAACGTCTCTGATATTCTCAGGTAAGAAGCAGCTTCGGTGAATTTGATTGTCATGATTGCTTGTTCAAATTGTATATACATTTTTCTTCCTATTTCAAGACCTTAGTAGTCTTAGACCTAACTATGCAACTGAAAGCTACATCTGTTATTAATGGGATGCTATAGGTATAAACCCATAGATGTAGGCTAACTGTTGCCATCTGTTATTAATGGGATGCTATAGGTATAAACCCATAGATGTAGGCTAACTGTTGCCATCTGTTATTAATGGGATGCTATAGGTATAAACCCATAGATGTAGGTTAACTGTTGCCATCTGTTATTAATGGGATGCTATAGGTATAAACCCATAGATGTAGGTTAACTGTTGCCATCTGATATTAACGGGATGCTATAGGTATAAACCCATAGATGTAGGTTAACTGTTGCCATCTGTTATTAATGGGATGCTATATGTATAAACCCATAGATGTAGGTTAACTGTTGCCATCTGTTATTAATGGGATGCTATAGGTATAAACCCATAGATGTAGGTTAACTGTTGCCATCTGATATTAACGGGATGCTATAGGTATAAACCCATAGATGTAGGTTAACTGTTGCCATCTGTTATTAACGGGATGCTATAGGTATAAACCCATAGATGTAGGTTAACTGTTGCCATCTGTTATTAATGGGATGCTATAGATATAAACCCATAGATGTAGGTTAACTGTTGCCATCTGTTATTAATGGGATGCTATAGATATAAACCCATAGATGTAGGTTAACTGTTGCCATCTGTTATTAATGGGATGCTATAGCTGTAAACTCATAGATGTAGGTGATTGCTTGACGGGATATTTTTTATAGCGGTGCAGAATTGTTGATGTAGCTTCACCAGGGCCAATCAGATTCACAATTTAGAGAGGGAGAGAGACATATGGAGAGAGAGTGCGAGAAAGAGAGAGAGAGATGGAGAGAGATGGAGAGAGATGGAGAGAGGGAGAGAGAGAGAGAAGGAGAGAGCGAGATGGAGAGATAGAAAGAAAGAAAGAAAGAGAGAGATGGAGATGAAAGGGAGGTGTGGTCGGCCCAGGAGAAAGAAACGGGTTGGACTCACTTCCACTTAACATTGTTAAGATAATTACACATTACCACACTGAATAAATGACTTTAAGATAACTACCACACTGAATCAATGAGTTTTGAGGCTGGTTAGGATTTACACATTTAAAGGCTTTCTCTACACCTTCAGTGGGTGGGTCGTCCTTCACAAGCTGACAAGAACTGTTGGCTAGTCTGGTAATTACAAGGCTGGAAAGGGGGATAACTTTTGTTGAAGGAATTGTGTGAACTTTTGCACTAGATAGGGCCACCGTTGTTTTGGTCAAAGTAACTACCTTTGGGGAACGTCCAGTCAGTCTTTGATAGTTTGATAATGTTGTAAAAAATAAAAATGCTTGATTACTGGTAACCTTAGCAACACTTATTTTTTTCTTCTGGGCTCCTGAGTGACGCGGTGGTCTAAGGCACTACATCTCAGCAGCTTGAGGCGTCACTACAGACACCCTGGTTCGAATCCAGGCTGTATGACAACCGGCCGTGATTGGGAGTCCCACCGGGCGGCGAACAAGGCCCAGGGTCGTCCCGGTTTGGCTGGTGTAGGCCGTCGTTGTAAATATGAATGAATTCTTAACTGATTTACCAAGTTAAATAAAAGTTACATTAAAATAAACTGTATATATGCACTATACTGTATATGGGGAATAGGGTGCCTAAGCAGTGTACTATACTGTATATAGGGAATAGGGTGCCTAAGTAGTGCACTATACTGTATATAGTGAATAGGGTGCCTAAGCAGTGTACTATACTTTATATAGGGAATAGGGTGCCTAAGTAGTGCACTATACTGTATATAGGGAATAGGGTGCCTAAGTAGTGCACTATACTGTATATAGGGAATAGGGTGCCTAAGTAGTGCACTGTATATAGGGAATAGGGTGCCTAAGTAGTGTACTGTATATATGGAATAGGGTGCCTAAGTAGTGCACTATACTGTATATGGGGAATAGGGTGCCTAAGTAGTGCACTATACTGTATATAGGGAATAGGGTGCCTAAGCAGTGTACTATACTGTATATAGGGAATAGGGTGCCTAAGCAGTGTACTATACTGTATATAGGGAATAGGGTGCCTAAGCAGTGTACTATAATGTATATAGGGAATAGGGTGCCTAAGCAGTGCACTATAATGTATATAGGGAATAGGGTGCCTAAGTAGTGCACTATACTGTATATAGGGAATAGGGTGCCTAAGTAGTGCACTATACTGTATATGGGGAATAGGGTGCCTAAGTAGTGCACTATACTGTATATGGGGAATAGGGTGCCTAAGTAGTGCACTATAATGTATATAGGGAATAGGGTGCCTAAGTAGTGCACTATACTGTATATAGGGAATAGGGTGCCTAAGTAGTGCACTATACTGTATATAGGGAATAGGGTGCCTAAGTAGTGCACTATACTGTATATAGGGAATAGGGTGCCTAAGTAGTGCACTATACTTTATATAGGGAATAGGGTGCCTCAGTAGTGTACTGTATATATGGAATAGGGTGCCTAAGTAGTGCACTATACTGTATATGGGAATAGGGTGCCTAAGCAGTGCACTATACTGTATGTAGGGAATAGGGTACCTAAGTAGTGCACTATACTGTATATGGGGAATAGGGAATAGGGTGCCTAAGCAGTGTACTATACTGTATATAGGGAATAGGGTGCCTAAGTAGTGTACTATACTGTATATATGGAATAGGGTGCCTAAGTAGTGCACTATACTGTATATGGGGAATAGGGTACCTAAGCAGTGCACTATACTGTATATATGGAATAGGGTGCCTAAGTAGTGCACTATACTGTATATGGGGAATAGGGTACCTAAGCAGTGCACTATACTGTATATAGGGAATAGGGTACCTAAGCAGTGCACTATACTGTATATAGGGAATAGGGTACCTAAGCAGTGCACTATACTGTATATAGGGAATAGGGTACCTAAGCAGTGCACTATACTGTATATAGGGAATAGGGTACCTAAGCAGTGCACTATACTGTATATGGGGAATAGGGTACCTAAGCAGTGCACTATACTGTATATAGGGAATAGGGTACCTAAGCAGTGCACTATACTGTATATAGGGAATAGGGTACCTAAGCAGTGCACTATACTGTATATGGGGAATAGGGAATAGGGTGCCTAAGTAGTGCACTATACTGTATATGGGGAATAGGGAATAGGGTGCCTAAGCAGTGCACTATACTGTATATGGGGAATAGGGAATAGGGTGCCTAAGTAGTGCACTATACTGTATATGGGGAATAGGGAATAGGGTACCTAAGCAGTGCACTATACTGTATATGGGGAATAGGGAATAGGGTGCCTAAGTAGTGCACTATACTGTATATGGGGAATAGGGAATAGGGTGCCTAAGCAGTGCACTATACTGTATATGGGGAATAGGGAATAGGGTGCCTAAGCAGTGCACTATACTGTATATGGGGAATAGGGTGCCTAAGCAGTGTACTATACTGTATATAGGGAATAGGGTGCCTAAGTAGTGCACTATACTGTATATAGGGAAGAGGGTGCCTAAGTAGTGCACTATACTGTATATAGGGAATAGGGTGCCTAAGTAGTGCACTATACTGTATATAGGGAATAGGGTGCCTAAGCAGTGCACTATACTTTATATAGGGAATAGGGTGCCTAAGTAGTGCACTATACTGTATATAGGAATAGGGTGCCTAAGTAGTGCACTATACTGTATATAGGGAATAGGGTGCCTAAGCAGTGCACTATACTTTATATAGGGAATAGGGTGCCTAAGTAGTGCACTATACTGTATATAGGGAATAGGGTGCCTAAGTAGTGCACTATACTGTATTTGGGGAATAGGGTGCCTAAGTAGTGCACTATACTGTATATAGGGAATAGGGTGCCTAAGTAGTGCACTGTATATATGGAATAGGGTGCCTAAGTAGTGTACTGTATATATGGAATAGGGTGCCTAAGTAGTGCACTTAGGCTAGTGCGCACAAACACGTAACACACAAATAATTTCACGCAAAGATATGATGATAATGATAATAATATATCCTAATAAAGATGATAATGATAATAATAATGATGGTAATGATAATAATATATCCTAATAAAGATGATAATGATAATAATAATGATGATAATAAAATATCCTAATAAAGATGATAATGATAATAATAATGATGATAATGCTAATAATATATCCTAATAAAGATGATAAAGATAATAATAATGATGATAATGATAATAATATACCCTGATAATGATAATAATAATGATGATAATGATAATAATATATCCATGACAATAACAATAATGATAACAATGATAATGGGGTTAATGATAATAACAATAATAACAATGATAATAATTATAACGATAATGATCATGATAACGATGATGATAATGATAATTTTGAATATGAACATGAATGAACATCATATGATTTTGTAATATGGACTAATATCTAATTAATGTTGGTCAATGACATCATCCTTCAACAGCGGTTAATGGAAGATTTAATGGGGTTCATGTGTGATTGATGTTGTGTGGTTTACCTCTACAGAGACCTAAAAGGACATGGATATGAAGCCTCTGATGATTCTCCTCCTGCTAGCAGGTAATACACTGTGTTTGTGTGTGTTCCTTAGTGGTTAACCTTTCATTAGATTAAAAACGTTATATATCTCATGAGTGGATGGACAGCCACATTCTAAAACTGTAGCTAGAAAAAAGGGTTATGTCTTTATCAGCTGATAGATGTTAATTTCATACCCCCGTTGTTGAAGTACATTTCCTGTACAGCAGGAAATGCAGACTTGTGTATTAAAGGTTGAGAACATTTCCGATTTTAAAATGTCAGACTTAATGTTGTCAACATCTTCAATACTCCTGCCACAGCTGTCACCACCACCGCCCTGCAGCAGCTCAAACCACCACCGCCCTGCAGCAGCTGTCACCACCCACTTCCCTGGAGCAGCTGTCACCACCACCGCCCCTGTGTCTTCTCACCACCACTGCCCCTGCAGCACCTCACTACCACGCCCTGCAGCAGCTGGTACCACCACCGCCCTGCAGCACCTCTCACCACCACCGCCCCTGCAGCACCTCACACCACCACTGCCCCTGGAGCACTCTCACCACTACCGCCCCTGCAGCACCTCTCACCACTACCGCCTCCCTGCAGCAGCTGGTACCACCACCACCCCTGCAGCAGCTGTCACCACCACCGCCCGGCAGCACCTCTCACCACCACCTAGCCCACTTCATGCACCTCTCACTACACTCGGCCCCTGCCAGCACCTCTCCACCACCACCGCCCTCCTCTGGCCAGCACCCTCTTCACATACACCACCGCCCCTTGCAGCCGCCTCTCACTCTATATACCGCCCGCTGCACGTGCATCCTTACGTCACACCACCTGACCCCCTAATAGCAGCGAGACCTCTCACTAACACCGGTCCCCCCTAGCCTAGCAGCTAGTCACCATCCACCGCCCCTCTGCAACTAGCGGTACCATCACCTTGCCCCTTGCAGCACCTTCTCCCTACCAATCCACCGCCCTCCTAGCAGCATGCTGTCACACCACCGCTCCCCCTGCAGCCAGTCTGGGCTACCACCACCGCCCCTGCCTAGCAGCTTGCGTAACTCACCAACCGTCCCCCCGGCAGCAGTCGGTCTACCACCACATAACTTCACTAGCAGCACTCGATATCTACTACCGCCTCCTGCTAGCATCTAGTTCACACCACTCACTCTGTCAGCATCCTCTCACACATCTAACCTGGCCCTGCAGAGCATGCTGTCACCACCACCATCTCACTTGCTCTCATAGCACCTGCTCACCACTACCGCTCCCTCGGCCCCAGCTAGCTGAGTCAGCCAACACTTCAGGCAGCCACCTCTCCACTGACCACATCGCCCCCGCCAGCACCTCACATCACCATCACCCGATCCCCTGCCCAGCACACCTCTCTGCACCACTCACCGCCCCTCTGCAGCACCTCTCACTACACCACACTCCGCCCCCACTGCAGCAGCTGTCACCATCCACCGCCCCTGCCTAGAACTCCCTCTCACTATACTACCGCCGCTCTGCAGCCACCTCTTCATTACTACCGCCCCCTGCAGCCACGTCTGCAGTTCCATTCCACCGTCCCCTTGACAGCAGCTTTGTCCCTGTGTCACCATACACTCGCCCGGCAGCACCTCCTCACCTCACCACTCAGCCCTCTGCAGCAGCTGTC
>NW_024607234.1:0-20989 GCF_018296145.1 Oncorhynchus tshawytscha | reverse complement strand
AACTACAGAAATAACCACTTTTCCAATAAACAAGGTCTAAATCACGTTTGACGCACTCTGTAAGTGCAATTTTAGCAGAACTGTTGAAAATAGATGATAGGAACACAGTGGACAAATTTCAGCAAGTTGCAACATTGGAATAACCACTTTTCCAATAAACAAGTTCTGAATCATGTTTGATGCACTCTGTAAGTGCAATTATTTTGCAGTACAATTTAATCTAGATGATAGGAACACTGTGAACAATTTTCAGCAACATTAAAATACAGAAATAACCACTTTTCCATAAACAAGGTCTAAATCATGTTTGATGCACTCTGGATACAATGTTTTTAACAGAACTGTTCAAACTAGATGATTAGGAACACTGTAGACAATTTTCAGCAAGTTGCAGCATTGAAATACAGAAATAACCACTTTTCCATAAACAAGCTCTAAATCATGTTTGATGCACTCTGGATAAAATGTTTTTTTCCAGAACTGTTCATTTGAGATGATTATGAACAATGTGGACAGTTTTCAGCAAGTTGCAGCATTGAAATACAGAAATAACACTTTTCCATAAACAAGCTCTAAATCATGTTTGATGCACTCTGGATACAATTTTTTAAACAGTTAGCTGTTCAAACTAGATGATTAGGAACACTGTGGACAATTTTCAGCAAGTTGCAACATTGAAATACAGAAATAACCACTTTTCCATAAACAAGCTCTAAATCATGTTTGATGCACTCTGGATGTCAATTTTTTTTGTGCTGTTCTATTTAGATGATTATTAACACTGTGGACAATTTTCAGCAAGTTGCAACATTGAAATGCAGAAATAACCACTTTTCCATAAACAAGCTCTAAATCATGTTTGATGCACTCTGGATAAAACTTTTTTTTAATGTTTATTCTAGAGATGATTATGAAAACAGCAAGTTGCAGAATGAACTAAAATAAGCACTTTTCCATAAACAAGCTCTAAATCATGTTTGATGCACTCTGGATACAATGTTTTTACAGAACTGTTCAAACTAGATGATTAGGAACACTGTGGACAATTTTCAGCAAGTTGCAGCATTGAACTACAGAAATAACCACTTTTCCATAAACAAGGTCTAAATCATGTTTGATGCACTCTGGATACAATTTTTTTACAGAACTGTTCAAACTAGATGATTAGGAACACTGTGGACAATTTTCAGCAAGTTGCAGCAATTGAACTACAGAAATAACCACTTTTCCATAAACAAGGTCTAAATCATGTTTGATGGCACGCACTCTGGATACAATTCTTTTTACAGAACTGTTCAAACTAGATGATTAGGAACACTGTGCACAATTTTCAGCAAGTTGCAGCAATTGAACTACAGAAATAACCACTTTTCCACAAACAAGGTCTAAATCATGTTTGATGCACTCTGGATACAATTTTTTTACAGAACTGTTCAAACTAGATGATAGGAACACTGTGGACAATTTTCAGCAAGTTGCAGCAATTGAACTACAGAAATAACCACTTTTCCATAAACAAGGTCTAAAATCATGTTTGATGCACTCTGGATACAATGTTTTTACAGAACTGTTCAAACTAGATGATTAGGAACACTGTGGACAATTTTCAGCAAGTTGCAGCATTGAACTACAGAAATAACCACTTTTCCATAAACAAGGTCTAAATCATGTTTGATGCACTCTGGATACAATGTTTTTTACAGAACTGTTCAAACTAGATGATTAGGAACACTGTGGACAATTTTCAGCAAGTTGCAGCATTCAACTACAGAAATAACCACTTTTCCATAAACAAGGTCTAAAATCATGTTTGATACACTCTGGATACAATTCTTTTACATAACTGTTCAAACTAGATGATAGGAACATTGTGGACAATTTTCAGCAAGTTGCAACAATTGAACTACAGAAATAATTACTTTTCCATAAACAAGGTCTAAATCATGTTTGATGCACTCTGGATACAATTTTTTTACAGAACTGTTCGAACTAGATGATTAGGAACACTGTGCACAATTTTCAGCAAGTTGCAGCAATTGAACTACAGAAATAACCACTTTTCCACAAACAAGGTCTAAAATCATGTTTGATACACTCTGGATACAATTCTTTTACAGAACTGTTCAAACTAGATGATTAGGAAAACCATGGACAACTTTCAGCAAGTTGCAGCAATTGAACTACAGAAATAACCACTTTTCCATTAACAAGGTCTAAATCATGTTTGATGCACTCTGGATACAATGCATTTTACAGAACTGTTCAAACTAGATGATTAGGAACACTGTGGACAACTTTCAGCAAGTTGCAGCAATTGAACTACAGAAATAACCACTTTTCCGTTAACAGGGTCTAAATCATGTTTGATGCACTCTGGATACAATGCATTTTACAGAACTGTTCAAACTAGATGATTAGGAACACTGTGGACAATTTTCAGCAAGTTGCAGCATTGAACTACAGAAATAACCACTTTTCCATAAACAAGGTCTAAATCATGTTTGATGGCACGCACTCTGGATACAATTCTTTTTACAGAACTGTTCAAACTAGATGATTAGGAACACTGTGCACAATTTGCAGCAATTTGCAGCAATTGAACTACAGAAATAACCACTTTTCCACAAACAAGGTCTAAAATCATGTTTGATGCACTCTGGATACAATTCTTTTACAGAACTGTTCAAACTAGATGATAGGAACACTGTGGACAATTTTCAGCAAGTTGCAGCAATTGAACTACAGAAATAACCACTTTTCCATAAACAAGGTCTAAATCATGTTTGATGGCACGCACTCTGGATACAATTCTTTTTACAGAACTGTTCAAACTAGATGATTAGGAACACTGTGGACAATTTTCAGCAAGTTGCAGCAATTGAACTACAGAAATAACCACTTTTCCATAAACAAGGTCTAAATCATGTTTGATGGCACGCACTCTGGATACAATTCTTTTTACAGAACTGTTCAAACTAGATGATTAGGAACACTGTGGACAATTTTCAGCAAGTTGCAGCAATTGAACTACAGAAATAACCACTTTTCCATAAACAAGGTCTAAATCATGTTTGATGCACTCTGGATACAATGCATTTTTACAGAACTGTTCAAACTAGATGATTAGGAACACTGTGGACAATTTTCAGCAAGTTGCAGCAATTGAACTACAGAAATAACCACTTTTCCATAAACAAGGTCTAAATCATGTTTGATGCACTCTGGATACAATTCTTTTACATAACTGTTCAAACTAGATGATAGGAACACTGTGGACAATTTTCAGCAAGTTGCAGCAATTGAACTACAGAAATAACCACTTTTCCATAAACAAGGTCTAAATCATGTTTGATGGCACGCACTCTGGATACAATTATTTTTTACAGAACTATTCAAACTACATGATTAGGATCACTGTGCACAATTTTCAGCAATTGAACTACAGAAATAACCACTTCTCCATAAACAAGGTCTAAATCATGTTTGATGGCACGCACTCTGGATACAATTATTTTTACAGAACTGTTCAAACTACATGATTAGGATCACTGTGCACAATTTGCAGCAAGTTGCAGCAATTGAACTACAGAAATAACCACTTTTCCATTAACAAGGTCTAAATCATGTTTGATGCACTCTGGATACAATGCATTTTACAGAACTGTTCAAACTAGATGATTAGGAACACTGTGGACAATTTTCAGCAAGTTGCAGCATTGAACTACAGAAATAACCACAATTCCATTAACAAGGTCTAAATCTTGTTTGATTGCACTCTGAAAGTACCTTTTTTACAGAACTGTTCAGACTAGACGATTAAGAACACTGTGTGCAATTTTCAGCAAGTTGCAGCAATTGAACTACAGAAATAACCACTTTTCCATTAACAAGGTCTAAATCATGTTTGATGCACTCTGGATACAATGTTTTTACAGAACTGTTCAAACTAGATGATTAGGAACACTGTGGACAATTTTCAGCAAGTTGCAGCAATTGAACTACAGAAATAACCACTTTTCCATAAACAAGGTCTAAATCATGTTTGATGCACTCTGGATACAATGTTTTTTACAGAACTGTTCAAACTAGATGATTAGGAACACTGTGGACAATTTTCAGCAAGTTGCAGCAATTGAACTACAGAAATAACCACTTTTCCATTAAACAAGGTCTAAATCATGTTTGATGCACTCTGGATACAATGCATTTTACAGAACTGTTAAACTAGATGATTAGGAACACTGTGGACAATTTTCAGCAAGTTGCAGCAATTGAACTACAGAAATAACCACTTTTCCATAAACAAGGTCTAAATCATGTTTGATGCACTCTGGATACAATGCATTTTTACAGAACTGTTCAAACTAGATGATTAGGAACACTGTGGACAATTTTCAGCAAGTTGCAGCAATTGAACTACAGAAATAACCACTTTTCCATAAACAAGGTCTAAATCATGTTTGATGCACTCTGGATACAATGCTTTTTACAGAACTGTTCAAACTAGATGATTAAGAACACTGTGGACAATTTTCAGCAAGTTGCAGCATTGAACTACAGAAATAACCCCTTTTCCATAAACAATATCTAAATCATGTTTGATGCACTCTGGATACAATGCTTTTTACAGAACTGTTCAAACTAGATGATTAGGAACACTGTGGACAATTTTCAGCAAGTTGCAGCAATTGAACTACAGAAATAACCACTTTTTTCCATTAACAAGGTCTAAATCATGTTTGATGCACTCTGGATACAATGCATTTTACAGAACTGTTCAAACTAGATGATTAGGAACACTGTGGACAATTTTCAGCAAGTTGCAGCAATTGAACTACAGAAATAACCACTTTTCCATAAACAAGGTCTAAATCATGTTTGATGCACTCTGGATACAATGTTTTTTTACAGAACTGTTCAAACTAATGATTAGGAAAACTGTGACAATTTTCAGCAAGTTGCAGCAATTGAACTACAGAAATAACCACTTTTCCATTAACAAGGTCTAAATCATGTTTGATGCACTCTGGATACAATGCTTTTTACAGAACTGTTCAAACTAGATGATTAGGAACACTGTGGACAATTTTCAGCAAGTTGCAGCAATTGAACTACAGAAATAACCACTTTTCCATTAACAAGGTCTAAATCATGTTTGATGCACTCTGGAAGGACAATTTTTTTACAGAACTGTTCAAACTAGATGATAGGGACACTGTGGACAATTTTCAGCAAGTTGCAGCAATTGAACTACAGAAATAACCACATTTCCATTAACAAGGTCTAAATCATGTTTGGTGCACTCTGGATACAATGCATTTTACAGAACTGCAAACTAGATGATTAGGAACACTGTGGACAATTTTCAGCAAGTTGCAGCAATTGAACTACAGAAATAACCACTTTTCCATAAACAAGGTCTAAATCATGTTTGATGCACTCTGGATACAATTCTTTTACAGAACTGTTCAAACTAGATGATTAGGAACACTGTGGACAATTTTCAGCAAGTTGCAGCAATTGAACTACAGAAATAACCACTTTTCCATTAACAAGGTCTAAATCATGTTTGATTGCACTCTGGATACAATGTTTTAAACATAACTTTTCAAACTAGATGATTAAGAACACTGTGGACAATTTCCAGCAAGTTGCAGCATTGAACTACAGAAATAACCACTTTTCCATAAACAAGGTCTAAATCATGTTTCATGCACTCTGGATACAATGCTTTTTACAGAACTGTTCCAACTAGATGATAGAAACACTGTGGACAATTTTCAGCAAGTTGCAGCAATTGAACTACAGAAATAACCACTTTTCCATTAAGGTCTAAATCATGTTTGATTGCACTCTGAAAGTACATTTTTTACAGAACTGTTCAGACTAGACGATTAAGAACACTGTGGACAATTTTCAGCAAGTTGCAGCAATTGAACTACAGAAATAACCACTTTTCCATTAACAAGGTCTAAATCATGTTTGATGCACTCTGGATACAATGCATTTTACAGAACTGTTCAAACTAGATGATTAGGAACACTGTGGACAATTTTCAGCAAGTTGCAGCAATTGAACTACAGGTAAAAACACTTCCATAAAACAAGGTCTAAATCATGTTTGATTGCACTCTGAAAGTACATTTTTTACAGAACTGTTCCAAACTTTAATGATTAGGAAGACCATGGACAACTTTCAGCAAGTTGCAGCAATTGAACTACAGAAATAACCACTTTTCCACAAACAAGGTCTAAAATCATGTTTATGCACTCTGGATACAATGCTTTTTACAGAACTGTTCAAACTAGATGATTAGGAAAACTGGACAACTTTTCAGCAAGTTGCAGCAATTGAACTACAGAAATAACCACTTTTCCATTAACAAGGTCTAAATCATGTTTGATGCACTCTGAAAGGACATTTTTTTACAGAACTGTTCAGACTAGATGATAGGGACACTGTGGACAATTTTCAGCAAGTTGCAGCAATTGAACTACAGAAATAACCACTTTTCCATTAACAAGGTCTAAATCATGTTTGATGCACTCTGGATACAATGCTTTTACAGAACTGTTCAAACTAGATGATTAGGAACACTGTGGACAATTTTCAGCAAGTTGCAGCAATTGAACTACAGAAATAACCACTTTTCCATTAACAAGGTCTAAATCATGTTTGATGCACTCTGGATAATGTTTTTACAGAACTGTTCAAACTAGATGATTAGGAACACTGTGGACAATTTTCAGCAAGTTGCAGCAATTGAACTACAGAAATAACACTTTTCCATAAACAAGGTCTAAATCATGTTTGATTGCACTCTGAAAGTACATTTTTTACAGAACTGTTCAAACTAGATGATTAGGAAGACTGTGGACAACTTTTCAGCAAGTTGCAGCAATTGAACTACAGAAATAACCACTTTTCCATAAACAAGGTCTAAAATCATGTTTATGCACTCTGGACACGTTTTAAACATAACTGTTCAAACTAAATGATAGGGACAGTATGGACAATTTTTAGCAAGTTGCAGCAATTGAACTACAGAAATAACCACTTACATAAACAAGGTCTAAATCATGTTTGATTGCACTCTGGATACAATGTTTTAAACATAACTGTTCAAACTAGATGATAGGGACAGTATGGACAACTTTCAGCAAGTGGCAGCAATTGAACTACAGAAATAACCACTTTTCCATAAACAAGGTCTAAATCATGTTTGATGCACTCTGGATACAATGCATTTTTACAGAACTGTTCAAACTAGATGATTAGGAACACTGTGGACAATTTTCAGCAAGTTGCAGCATTGAAATACAGAAATAACCACTTTTCCATAAACAAGCTCTAAATCATGTTTGATGCACTCTGGATACAATTTTTTACAGAACTGTTCAAACTAGATGATTATGAACACTGTGGACAATTTTCAGCAAGTTGCAGCATTGAAATACAGAAATAACCACTTTTCCATAAACAAGGTCTAAATCATGTTTGATGCACTCTGGATACAATGTTTTAAACAGAACTGTTCAAACTAGATGATTAGGAACACTGTGACAATTTTCAGCAAGTTGCAGCATTGAAATACAGAAATAACCACTTTTCCATAAACAAGCTCTAAATCATGTTTGATGCACTCTGGATAAAACTTTTTGTGCTGTTTATTTTTCAGATGAAATGAACACTGTGACAATTTTCAGCAAGTTGCAGCATTGAAATACAGAAATAACCACTTTTCCATAAACAAGCTCTAAATCATGTTTGATGCACTCTGGATGTCAATTTTTGCTGAACTGTTCAATTTGAGATGATTAGGAACACTGTGGACAATTTTCAGCAAGTTGCAACATTGAAATGCAGAAATAACCACTTTTCCATAAACAAGCTCTAAATCATGTTTGATGCACTCTGGATAAAACTTTTTTTTGTTATGTTTATTGATTAGATGTTATTTTCAGCAAAACACTGAAATGCATAAATAAGCACTTTTCCATAAACAAGCTCTAAATCATGTTTGATGCACTCTGGATACAATGTTTTTTACAGAACTGTTCAAACTAGATGATTAGGAACACTGTGACAATTTTCAGCAAGTTGCAGCATTGAAATACAGAAATAACCACTTTTCCATAAACAAGCTCTAAATCATGTTTGATGCACTCTGGATGTCAATTTTTTTTACAGCTGTGCTGTTCAATTTGAGATGATTATGAACAATGTGGACAGTTTTCAGCATGTTGCAACATTGAAATGCAGAAATAACCACTTTTCCATAAACAAGCTCTAAATCATGTTTGATGCACTCTGGATACAATTTTTTTGTGAACTGTTATTTGAGATGATTATGAACAATGTGGAAGTTTTCAGCATGTTGCAACATTGAAATGCAGAAATAACACTTTTCCATAAACAAGCTCTAAATCATGTTTGATGCACTCTGGATACAATTTTTTACAGTGCTGTTCAATTTGAGATGATTAATGAACACTGTGGACAATTTTCAGCAAGTTGCAGCATTGAAATGCAGAAATAACCACTTTTCCATAAACAAGCTCTAAATCATGTTTGATGCACTCTGGATACAATGTTTTTTACAGAACTGTTCAAACTAGATGATTAGGAACACTGTAGACAATTTTCAGCAAGTTGCAGCATTGAAATACAGAAATAACACTTTTCCATAAACAAGCTCTAAATCATGTTTGATGCACTCTGGATGTCAATTTTTTTACAGCTGTCTAAACTAGATGATGAAATGAACAATGTGGACAGTTTTCAGCAAGTTGCAGCATTGAAATGCAGAAATAAGCACTTTTCCATAAACAAGCTCTAAATCATGTTTGATGCACTCTGGATACAATTTTTAAACAGAACTGTTCAATTTAGATGATTATGAACACTGTGGACAGTTTTCAGCAAGTTGCAGCATTGAAATACAGAAATAAGCACTTTTCCATAAACAAGCTCTAAATCATGTTTGATGCACTCTGGATACAATGTTTTTACAGAACTGTTCAAACTAGATGATTAGGAACACTGTGACAATTTTCAGCAAGTTGCAGCATTGAAATACAGAAATAACCACTTTTCCATAAACAAGCTCTAAATCATGTTTGATGCACTCTGGATAAAACTTTTTTGTTATGTTTATTCGAGATGTTATGAAAACACTGTAGAATGCATAAATAAAATAACACTTTTCCATAAACAAGCTCTAAATCATGTTTGATGCACTCTGGATACAATGTTTTTTAAACAGAACTGTTCAAACTAGATGATTAGGAACACTGTAGACAATTTTCAGCAAGTTGCAGCATTGAAATACAGAAATAACCACTTTTCCATAAACAAGCTCTAAATCATGTTTGATGCACTCTGGATGTCAATTTTTGCTGTGCTGTCTATTTGAGATGAAATTAACAATGTGGACAGTTTTCAGCATGTTGCAACATTGAAATGCAGAAATAACACTTTTCCATAAACAAGCTCTAAATCATGTTTGATGCACTCTGGATGTCAATTTTTTGCTGTGCTGTCTATTTGAGATGAAATGAACAATGTGGACAGTTTTCAGCATGTTGCAACATTGAAATGCAGAAATAAGCACTTTTCCATAAACAAGCTCTAAATCATGTTTGATGCACTCTGGATACAATGTTTTTAAACAGAACTGTTCAAACTAGATGATTAGGAACACTGTAGACAATTTTCAGCAAGTTGCAACATTGAAATGCAGAAATAAGCACTTTTCCATAAACAAGCTCTAAATCATGTTTGATGCACTCTGGATACAATTTTTTTAACTGTTATTTGAGATGATTAATGAACACTGTGACAATTTTCAGCAAGTTGCAACATTGAAATGCAGAAATAAGCACTTTTCCATAAACAAGCTCTAAATCATGTTTGATGCACTCTGGATAAAATTTTTTTTGTTATGAACTGTTCATTCTAGATGATTAGGAACACTGTAACAATTTTCAGCAAGTTGCAGCATTGAATGCATAAATAAGCACTTTTCCATAAACAAGCTCTAAATCATGTTTGATGCACTCTGGATACAATTTTTTTACAGTGCTGTTCAAACTGAGATGATTATGAACACTGTGGACAGTTTTCAGCAAGTTGCAACATTGAAATGCAGAAATAAGCACTTTTCCATAAACAAGCTCTAAATCATGTTTGATGCACTCTGGATAAAATTTTTTTGCTGTTCTATTTGAGATGAAATGAACACTGTGGACAGTTTTCAGCAAGTTGCAACATTGAAATACAGAAATAAGCACTTTTCCATAAACAAGCTCTAAATCATGTTTGATGCACTCTGGATACAATGTTTTAAACATAACTGTTCAAACTAGATGATTAGGAACACTGTAGACAATTTTCAGCAAGTTGCAGCATTGAAATACAGAAATAACCACTTTTCCATAAACAAGCTCTAAATCATGTTTGATGCACTCTGGATGTCCAATTTTTGCTGTGCTGTCTGTTTTGAGATGAAATGAACAATGTGGACAGTTTTCAGCATGTTGCAACATTGAAATGCAGAAATAACACTTTTCCATAAACAAGCTCTAAATCATGTTTGATGCACTCTGGATGTCCAATTTTTTTTGTGCTGTCTATTTGAGATGAAATGAACAATGTGGACAGTTTTCAGCTCGTGTTGCAACATTGAAATGCAGAAATAAGCACTTTTCCATAAACAAGCTCTAAATCATGTTTGATGCACTCTGGATACAATGTTTTAAACATAACTGTTCAAACTAGATGATTAGGAACACTGTAGACAATTTTCAGCAAGTTGCAGCATTGAAATACAGAAATAACCACTTTTCCATAAACAAGCTCTAAATCATGTTTGATGCACTCTGGATACAATTTTTTACTGTGCTGTTCTATTTGAGATGATTATGAACACTGTGGACAGTTTTCAGCAAGTTGCAACATTGAAATGCAGAAATAAGCACTTTTCCATAAACAAGCTCTAAATCATGTTTGATGCACTCTGGATAAAACTTTTTTTTGTTACTGTTCAAACTGTTGATTCGAGATGTTATGAAAACACTGTTGCAGAATTGAAATAAATAAGCACTTTTCCATAAACAAGCTCTAAATCATGTTTGATGCACTCTGGATAAAATTTTTTTGCAGAACTGTTATTTAGATGATTATGAACACTGTGGACAGTTTTCAGCAAGTTGCAACATTGAAATGCAGAAATAAGCACTTTTCCATAAACAAGCTCTAAATCATGTTTGATGCACTCTGGATACAATTTTTTTTGCTGTGCTGTTCATTTGAGATGAAATGAACAATGTGGACAGTTTTCAGCAAGTTGCAACATTGAAATACAGAAATAAGCACTTTTCCATAAACAAGCTCTAAATCATGTTTGATGCACTCTGGATACAATGTTTTTTACAGTGCTGTTCAAACTAGATGATTATGAACACTGTGGACAATTTTCAGCAAGTTGCAACATTGAAATGCAGAAATAAGCACTTTTCCATAAACAAGCTCTAAATCATGTTTGATGCACTCTGGATAAAACTTTTTTTGTTGTTATGATTATTCGAGATGTTATGAAAACACTGTAGAATGCATAAATAAGCACTTTTCCATAAACAAGCTCTAAATCATGTTTGATGCACTCTGGATACAATGTTTTAAACAGAACTGTTCAAACTAGATGATTAGGAACACTGTAGACAATTTTCAGCAAGTTGCAGCATTGAACTACGGAAATAAGCACTTTTCCATAAACAAGCTCTAAATCATGTTTGATGCACTCTGGATGTCCAATTTTTTGCTGTGCTGTCCATTTGAGATGAAATGAACAATGTGGACAGTTTTCAGCATGTTGCAACATTGAAATGCAGAAATAAGCACTTTTCCATAAACAAGCTCTAAATCATGTTTGATGCACTCTGGATGTCCAATTTTTTTGCTGTGCTGTCTATTTGAGATGAAATGAACAATGTGGACAGTTTTCAGCATGTTGCAACATTGAAATGCAGAAATAAGCACTTTTCCATAAACAAGCTCTAAATCATGTTTGATGCACTCTGGATGTCAATTTTTGCTGTGCTGTTCATTTGAGATGATTATGAACAATGTGGACAGTTTTCAGCAAGTTGCAACATTGAAATGCAGAAATAAGCACTTTTCCATAAACAAGCTCTAAATCATGTTTGATGCACTCTGGATACAATGTTTTTTTACAGAACTGTTCAAACTAGATGATTTAGGAACACTGTGGACAGTTTTCAGCATCTTGCAACATTGAAATGCAGAAATAAGCACTTTTCCATAAACAAGCTCTAAATCATGTTTGATGCACTCTGGATAAAACTCTTTTTTGTTATGTTTATTCCAGATGTTATGAAAACACTGTAGAATGCATAAATAAGCACTTTTCCATAAACAAGCTCTAAATCATGTTTGATGCACTCTGGATACAATGTTTTAAACATAACTGTTCAAACTAGATGATTAGGAACACTGTAGACAATTTTCAGCAAGTTGCAGCATTGAAATACGGAAATAAGCACTTTTCCATAAACAAGCTCTAAATCATGTTTGATGCACTCTGGATGTCAATTTTTGCTGTGCTGTCTATTTGAGATGAAATTAACAATGTGGACAGTTTTCAGCAAGTTGCAACATTGAAATGCAGAAATAAGCACTTTTCCATAAACAAGCTCTAAATCATGTTTGATGCACTCTGGATACAATTTTTAAACTGTGCTGTTCAATTTGAGATGATTAATGAACACTGTGGACAGTTTTCAGCAAGTTGCAACATTGAAATGCAGAAATAAGCACTTTTCCATAAACAAGCTCTAAATCATGTTTGATGCACTCTGGATAAAACTTTTTTTGTGTTATGTTTATTCGAGATGTTATGAAAACACTGTAGAATGCATAAATAAGCACTTTTCCATAAACAAGCTCTAAATCATGTTTGATGCACTCTGGATACAATGTTTTTGCAGAACTGTTCAAACTAGATGATTAGGAACACTGTAGACAATTTTCAGCAAGTTGCAGCATTGAAATACAGAAATAACCACTTTTCCATAAACAAGCTCTAAATCATGTTTGATGCACTCTGGATACAATTTTTTTACATAACTGTTCAAACTGAGATGATTAGGAACACTGTGGACAGTTTTCAGCAAGTTGCAACATTGAAATGCAGAAATAAGCACTTTTCCATAAACAAGCTCTAAATCATGTTTGATGCACTCTGGATGTCAATTTTTGCTGTGCTGTCTATTTGAGATTTAACAATGTGGACAGTTTTCAGCATGTTGCAACATTGAAATGCAGAAATAAGCACTTTTCCATAAACAAGCTCTAAATCATGTTTGATGCACTCTGGATACAATTTTTGCTGTGTTCTATTTGAGATGATTATGAACAATGTGGACAGTTTTCAGCATGTTGCAACATTGAAATGCAGAAATAAGCACTTTTCCATAAACAAGCTCTAAATCATGTTTGATGCACTCTGGATACAATGTTTTTAAACATAACTGTTCAAACTAGATGATTAGGAACACTGTAGACAATTTTCAGCAAGTTGCAACATTGAAATGCAGAAATAAGCACTTTTCCATAAACAAGCTCTAAATCATGTTTGATGCACTCAGGATAAAACTTTTTTTGTTATGTTTTATTCGAGATGTTATGAAAACACTGTAGAATGCATAAATAAGCACTTTTCCATAAACAAGCTCTAAATCATGTTTGATGCACTCTGGATACAATGTTTTTAAACATAACTGTTCAAACTAGATGATTAGGAACACTGTAGACAATTTTCAGCAAGTTGCAGCATTGAAATACAGAAATAACCACTTTTCCATAAACAAGCTCTAAATCATGTTTGATGCACTCTGGATGTCAATTTTTTTACTGTGCTGTCTATTTGAGATGAAATTAACAATGTGGACAGTTTTCAGCATGTTGCAACATTGAAATGCAGAAATAACACTTTTCCATAAACAAGCTCTAAATCATGTTTGATGCACTCTGGATGTCAATTTTTAAACTGTGCTGTCTATTTGAGATGAAATGAACAATGTGGACAGTTTTCAGCAAGTTGCAACATTGAAATGCAGAAATAAGCACTTTTCCATAAACAAGCTCTAAATCATGTTTGATGCACTCTGGATAAAACTTTTTTTTATGTTATGTTTATTCGAGATGTTATGAAAACACTGCAGAATGCATAAATAAGCACTTTTCCATAAACAAGCTCTAAATCATGTTTGATGCACTCTGGATACAATGTTTTAAACATAACTGTTCAAACTAGATGATTAGGAACACTGTAGACAATTTTCAGCATCTTGCAACATTGAAATGCAGAAATAAGCACTTTTCCATAAACAAGCTCTAAATCATGTTTGATGCACTCTGGATAAAATTTTTTTAAACATAACTGTTCAATTTGAGATGATTATTAACACTGTAGACAGTTTTCAGCAAGTTGCAACATTGAAATGCAGAAATAAGCACTTTTCCATAAACAAGCTCTAAATCATGTTTGATGCACTCTGGATGTCCAATTTTTTGTGCTGTTATTTGAGATGAAATTAACAATGTGGACAGTTTTCAGCATGTTGCAACATTGAAATGCAGAAAATAAGCACTTTTCCATAAACAAGCTCTAAATCATGTTTGATGCACTCTGGATGTCAATTTTTGCTGTGCTGTTCTATTTGAGATGATTATTAACAATGTGGACAATTTTCAGCATGTTGCAACATTGAAATGCAGAAATAAGCACTTTTCCATAAACAAGCTCTAAATCATGTTTGATGCACTCTGGATACAATTTTTTAACATAACTGTTCAAACTAGATGATTAGGAACACTGTAGACAATTTTCAGCAAGTTGCAACATTGAAATGCAGAAATAAGCACTTTTCCATAAACAAGCTCTAAATCATGTTTGATGCACTCTGGATAAAACTTTTTTTTGTTATGTTTATTCGAGATGTTATGAAAACACTGTAGAATGCATAAATAAGCACTTTTCCATAAACAAGCTCTAAATCATGTTTGATGCACTCTGGATACAATGTTTTAAACATAACTGTTCAAACTAGATGATTAGGAACACTGTAGACAATTTTCAGCAAGTTGCAGCATTGAAATACAGAAATAACCACTTTTCCATAAACAAGCTCTAAATCATGTTTGATGCACTCTGGATGTCCAATTTTTGCTGTGCTGTCTATTTGAGATGAAATTAACAATGTGGACAGTTTTCAGCATGTTGCAACATTGAAATGCAGAAATAACTTTTTTTTCCATAAACAAGCTCTAAATCATGTTTGATGCACTCTGGATGTCCAATTTTTGCTGTGCTGTCTATTTGAGATGAAATGAACAATGTGGACAGTTTTCAGCATGTTGCAACATTGAAATGCAGAAATAAGCACTTTTCCATAAACAAGCTCTAAATCATGTTTGATGCACTCTGGATAAAACTTTTTTTTGTTATGTTTATTCGAGATGTTATGAAAACACTGTAGAATGCATAAATAAGCACTTTTCCATAAACAAGCTCTAAATCATGTTTCATGCACTCTGGATACAATGTTTTAAACATAACTGTTCAAACTAGATGATTAGGAACACTGTAGACAATTTTCAGCAAGTTGCAGCATTGAAATACAGAAATGACCACTTGTCCATAAACAAGCCTCTAAATCATGTTTGATGCACTCTGGATGTCCAATTTTTCCTGTGCTGTCTATTTGAGATGAAATTAACAATGTGGACAGTTTTCAGCATGTTGCAACATTGAAATGCAGAAATAAGCACTTTTCCATAAACAAGCTCTAAATCATGTTTGATGCACTCTGGATACAATTTTTTAAACAGAACTGTTCAATTTGAGATGATTATTAACACTGTGGACAGTTTTCAGCATGTTGCAACATTGAAATGCAGAAATAACACTTTTCCATAAACAAGCTCTAAATCATGTTTGATGCACTCTGGATACAATTTTTTTACTGTGCTGTCTATTTGAGATGAAATTAACAATGTGGGCAGTTTTCAGCATGTTGCAACATTGAAATGCAGAAATAAGCACTTTTCCATAAACAAGCTCTAAATCATGTTTGATGCACTCTGGATGTCCAATTTTTGCTGTGCTGTCTATTTGAGATGAAATGAACAATGTGGACAGTTTTCAGCAAGTTGCAACATTGAAATGCAGAAATAAGCACTTTTCCATAATAAACAAGCTCTAAATCATGTTTGATGCACTCTGGATACAATTTTTGCATGTGCTGTTCAATTTTGAGATGATTATGAACACTGTACAGTTTTCAGCAAGTTGCAACATTGAAATACAGAAATAACCACTTTTCCATAAACAAGCTCTAAATCATGTTTGATGCACTCTGGATACAATGTTTTTTACAGAACTGTTCAAACTAGATGATTAGGAACACTGTAGACCATTTTCAGCAAGTTGCAGCATTGAACTACAGAAATAACCACTTTTCCATAAACAAGGTCTAAATCATGTTTGATGCACTCTGGATAAAACTTTTTTTGTTATTGTTTATTCGAGATGTTATGAAAACACTGTAGAATGCATAAATAAGCACTTTTCCATAAACAAGCTCTAAATCATGTTTGATGCACTCTGGATACAATGTTTTTAAACAGAACTGTTCAAACTAGATGATTAGGAACACTGTAGACAATTTTCAGCAAGTTGCAGCATTGAAATACAGAAATAAGCACTTTTCCATAAACAAGCTCTAAATCATGTTTGATGCACTCTGGATAAAACTTTTTTTTGTTATGTTTAAACTAGATGATTAGGAAAACAATTTTCAGCAATTGCAGCATTGAAATAAAATAAGCACTTTTCCATAAACAAGCTCTAAATCATGTTTGATGCACTCTGGATACAATGTTTTTAAACAGAACTGTTCAAACTAGATGATTAGGAACACTGTAGACAATTTTCAGCAAGTTGCAGCATTGAAATACAGAAATAAGCACTTTTCCATAAACAAGCTCTAAATCATGTTTGATGCACTCTGGATACAATTTTTTTACAGAACTGTTCAAACTAGATGATTAGGAACACTGCATACAATTTTCAGCAAGTTGCAGCATTGAAATACGAAATAAGCACTTTTCCATAAACAAGCTCTAAATCATGTTTGATGCACTCTGGATGTCCAATTTTTGCTGTGCTGTCTATTTGAGATGAAATGAACAATGTGGACAGTTTTCAGCATGTTGCAACTTTGAAATGCAGAAATAAGCACTTTTCCATAAACAAGCTCTAAATCATGTTTGATGCACTCTGGGATAAAACTTTTTTTGTTATGTTTATTCGAGATGTTATGAAAACACTGTAGAATGCATAAATAAGCACTTTTCCATAAACAAGCTCTAAATCATGTTTGATGCACTCTGGATACGTTTTTTACAGAACTGTTCAAACTAGATGATTAGGAACACTGCAGACAATTTTCAGCAAGTTGCAGCATTGAAATACGGAAATAAGCACTTTTCCATAAACAAGCTCTAAATCATGTTTGATGCACTCTGGATACAATGTTTTTTACAGAACTGTTCAAACTAGATGATTAGGAACACTGCAGACAATTTTCAGCAAGTTGCAGCATTGAAATACGGAAATAAGCACTTTTCCATAAACAAGCTCTAAATCATGTTTGATGCACTCTGGATACAATGTTTTTACAGAACTGTTCAAACTAGATGATTAGGAACACTGTAGACAATTTTCAGCAAGTTGCAGCATTGAAATACGGAAATAAGCACTTTTCCATAAACAAGCTCTAAATCATGTTTGATGCACTCTGGATACAATGTTTTTTACAGAACTGTTCAAACTAGATGATTAGGAACACTGCAGACAATTTTCAGCAAGTTGCAGCATTGAAATACGGAAATAAGCACTTTTCCAAAAACAAGCTCTAAATCATGTTTGATGCATTCTGGATACAATGTTTATAACTGTTCAAACTAGATGATTAGGAACACTGTAGACAATTTTCAGGAAGTTGCAACATGGAAATACAGAAATAAGCACTTTTCCATAAACAAGCTCTAAATCATGTTTTGATGCACTCTGGATACAATGTTTTTACAGAACTGTTCAAACTAGATGATTAGGAACACTGCAGACAATTTTCAGCAAGTTGCAGCATTGAAATACGGAAATAAGCACTTTTCCATAAACAAGCTCTAAATCATGTTTGATGCACTCTGGATACAATGTTTTAAACATAACTGTTCAAACTAGATGATTAGGAACACTGCATACAATTTTCAGCAAGTTGCAGCATTGAAATACGGAAATAAGCACTTTTCCATAAACAAGCTCTAAATCATGTTTGATGCACTCTGGATACAATGTTTTTTACAGAACTGTTCAAACTAGATGATTAGGAACACTGCAGACAATTTTCAGCAAGTTGCAGCATTGAAATACGGAAATAAGCACTTTTCCATAAACAAGCTCTAAATCATGTTTGATGCATTCTGGATACAATGTTTTAAACATAACTGTTCAAACTAGATGATTAGGAACACTGTAGACAATTTTCAGCAAGTTGCAGCATTGAAATACGGAAATAAGCACTTTTCCATAAACAAGCTCTAAATCATGTTTGATGCACTCTGGATACAATGTTTTTACAGAACTGTTCAAACTAGATGATTAGGAACACTGCAGACAATTTTCAGCAAGTTGCAGCATTGAAATACGGAAATAAGCACTTTTCCATAAACAAGCTCTAAATCATGTTTGATGCACTCTGGATACAATGTTTTAAACATAACTGTTCAAACTAGATGATTAGGAACACTGCATACAATTTTCAGCAAGTTGCAGCATTGAAATACGGAAATAAGCACTTTTCCATAAACAAGCTCTAAATCATGTTTGATGCACTCTGGATGTCCAATTTTTGCTGTGCTGTCTATTTGAGATGAAATGAACAATGTGGACAGTTTTCAGCATGTTGCAACTTTGAAATGCAGAAATAAGCACTTTTCCATAAACAAGCTCTAAATCATGTTTGATGCACTCTGGGATAAAACTTTTTTTTGTTATGTTTATTCGAGATGTTATGAAAACACTGTAGAATGCATAAATAAGCACTTTTCCATAAACAAGCTCTAAATCATGTTTGATGCACTCTGGATACAATGTTTTTTACAGAACTGTTCAAACTAGATGATTAGGAACACTGTAGACAATTTTCAGCAAGTTGCAGCATTGAAATACGGAAATAAGCACTTTTCCATAAACAAGCTCTAAATCATGTTTGATGCACTCTGGATACAATGTTTTTACAGAACTGTTCAAACTAGATGATTAGGAACACTGCAGACAATTTTCAGCAAGTTGCAGCATTGAAATACGGAAATAAGCACTTTTCCATAAACAAGCTCTAAATCATGTTTGATGCAATCTGGATACAATGTTTTTCCAGAACTGTTCAAACTAGATGATTAGGAACACTGTAGACAATTTTCAGCAAGTTGCAGCATTGAAATACGGAAATAAGCACTTTTCCATAAACAAGCTCTAAATCATGTTTGATGCACTCTGGATACAATGTTTTTTACAGAACTGTTCAAACTAGATGATTAGGAACACTGCAGACAATTTTCAGCAAGTTGCAGCATTGAAATACGGAAATAAGCACTTTTCCATAAACAAGCTCTAAATCATGTTTGATGCACTCTGGATACAATGTTTTTAAACATAACTGTTCAAACTAGATGATTAGGAACACTGTAGACAATTTTCAGCAAGTTGCAGCATTGAAATACGGAAATAAGCACTTTTCCATAAACAAGCTCTAAATCATGTTTGATGCACTCTGGATACAATGTTTTTACAGAACTGTTCAAACTAGATGATTAGGAACACTGCAGACAATTTTCAGCAAGTTGCAGCATTGAAATACGGAAATAAGCACTTTTCCATAAACAAGCTCTAAATCATGTTTGATGCACTCTGGATGTCAATTTTTAAAACGTGCTGTTCAATTTGAGATGATTAGGAACACTGTAGACAGTTTTCAGCATGTTGCAACATTGAAATGCAGAAATAACACTTTTCCATAAACAAGCTCTAAATCATGTTTGATGCACTCTGGATGTCAATTTTTTACAGAACTGTTCAAACTGAGATGAAATGAATAATGTGGACAGTTTTCAGCATGTTGCAACATTGAAATGCATAAATAAGCACTTTTCCATAAACAAGCTCTAAATCATGTTTGATGCACTCTGGATAAAACTTTTTTTTGTTATGTTTATTCGAGATGTTATGAAAACACTGTAGAATGCATAAATAAGCACTTTTCCATAAACAAGCTCTAAATCATGTTTGATGCACTCTGGATGTCCAATTTTGCTGTGCTGTCCATTTGAGATGAAATGAACAATGTGGGCAGTTTTCAGCATCTTGCAACATTGATGCAGAAATAAGCACTTTTCCATAAACAAGCTCTAAATCATGTTTGATGCACTCTGGATACAATGTTTTGTTATGTTTCAAACTAGATGATTAGGAACACTGCAGACAACAGCAAGTTGCAATGGAAATACGGAAATAAGCACTTTTCCATAAAAACAAGCTCTAAATCATGTTTGATGCACTCTGGATGTCAATTTTTTGCTGTGCTGTCCATTTGAGATGAAATGAACAGTGTGGGCAGTTTTCAGCATCTTACCATATTAAATGCAGAAATAGCCTTTTCCATAAACAAGCTCTAAATCATGTTTGATGCACTCTGGATACAATGTTTTTACAGAACTGTTCAAACTAGATGATTAGGAACACTACCAGACAATTTTCAGCAGTTGCAGCATGGAAATACGGAAATAAGCACTTTTCCATAAACAAGCTCTAAATCATGTTTGATGCACTCTGGATACAATGTTTTTT
>NW_024607233.1:0-20968 GCF_018296145.1 Oncorhynchus tshawytscha | reverse complement strand
ATATATTTATTTAGGAGCATATGCCACCGTGGGTGATTGAAAAATGAACTAAGGTCCACACTCCAGTCCAGTTGGTAGTGCATAGTTGGTAGTGGTAATGCACTTTAAAGTTGGTTGCCAACCACCGTATAAAAATCCAAAGAAGAAGAAGCCTGAAAGAGGAGAGATTACTAGAAACAAACTCGGTTTACCCGTTTATCTGTGGATTAATTGTCGGAGTAGAGGACCTTGTACAGGACTTTGTGCGCTACTGGGGCGGCAGGTAGCCTAGTGCTTTTCGAGCTTGGACTTGTAACCAAAAGGTTGCAAGATCGAATCCCCGAGCAGACAAGGTAAAAATCTGTCGTTCTGCCCCTGAACAAGGTAGTGTTCCTACGCTGTCACTGAAAATAAGAATTTGTTTTTAACTGACTTGCCTAGTTAAAGGTAAAATAACATTTTTAAATCAGGTAACACCCAATGTCAACAGCAAGCTAGCTAGCTAAATTGCCGTACATGTTTAATGCTTTTCGACCTGTCCCCAAATTAATAGTTGGTTCAAATTTTGTTTTTATATTTCAACTTGCTTGTCCTGATCGCATCTGGTGTGGAGGGGCAAAATCAACATGCGCGCGATGGCGCAAACACACATGCGGTCTGGTCAGCATGTTAGATTAATCGTTTTCAAGTGCAACGTTAATAACGATGGTTTTGTGAAATAGCTCAGAGATGTAACTGCTCCTACGAAGGTTCGAACGATGAATTTAGCCTTAAAGGGCAATTTCTAAATTGTTCAACTTCATATTCATAATCTCCAGCACCACCCCAACATCAACAAAACCCAGAAACACGCCATTTGGCATATATTGATGTTGGTGTGGTGCTAGAGATTACATTTCTCTTTAAAATGCTTTTGGGAAACCAGACCCAGTTCTGTCACCACTGGAAATGTAAGAAACACATAATCCATCATGGCAGTAATGCATTCAATGTCCTAGCGCCAGTTTGCTTTACAATGTATGGGGGTTGTGAATGCACAAAGATTAAGCATGTATACATTTGGTTTACAGAGCCATTCAGCAAATGCCATGGTATAATTCACCAAGGGCATAATGACTCTTAATACACATACTCTCTATTTAACTAACGTTAGCCAGGGGGGTAGCTGTCATTCTAAATTCAAAGATGTTCAGCAAGTCAGTTTGAGGCGTATGGCGAAAGAATACACAAAATGGGTTTCTTTGTGTAACTAAATGGCCACATTGTTCACTGTGTGGCTTTAGGTTGTCCAGCTAAATATAACTACATTAAAAAACATGTTCGAAAAGTACATGGTTGTCAAATAGCGAATGCTAACTATGTTAGTTTGCTAGCTACCTGCAATACAATAGATGATTGGGACACTTCGATGCGGATATATAGCAAGCGAACGCTAAAGAACATCACATTATTTGGCTAGGACTAACGTTATTCAGCCAACTCATTCGAATTTCGTGTTTCAAATGTAGCATTGTCATTCGCTGTCACGTACCTTGATTTTTTTCACCTCCTCCACTGTCAAATAAGTCGAGGCAAGAACGTCCCACTGACCATTAAACCCGTGTCAGTTCGTAGATAAACGTCAGTGCAATGGCTAGCTAACGTTTCAGCAAGATTTCCAGTAAGCAGCTGGACCACAACACAGCCTTCACGAGCGTGCGTAAAGATTCGACGTGTTCGATCGTTCCGTCCTTCTCCCACTGAGGTACCTCCTACTCCAGGTTTTGAGGGAGGAAAAAAATCCCGGAATTTCGCTCAATATGCCTCCAATAATAACCACCCAGTGAAGAAGAACGAGATACTAATCATTATGCGACTGCACGAGAAGGACCAAACATTGGTAAGAAGATGTGTGTGTGTGTTGAAAACGCTTTCATACAGTTGCATGAGGCGTGAGGGGCTGCTGAATTATTCATGAGGGGCGGGTGCTCAGATCCTGCGTTCAAATTCAAGTGGGAAGATGGTATTTTCGAGAAGGGTGCAATTGCAGCCCACAATGTGGGGCGTTCCTGCACGTGGGCATTCCTGAATCTGCAGGAACTCCTCTCTATACTTGTATTGGTCCATTTTTAAGTTAGGACAGGTGGAAGGCAGTAGGTGGCGTTAATGCATAAATAACGTTGGATATCAGCTGTCGATAAACCCCACAGAAGAAGGGGCGGGGGCGACAATGGTAGCTAGCTAGCCGTACACCAGTGGTAGACAGCGTCCTTCGCCCCCCTGTCGGGCACTGTTTTCTCGCAGTTCTGTTGACGGCGAGGGCAGATGTTCGGGAGGCGGGAGTGAAGGATACTATGTGCTAGCTTAGCCAGCTAGTCCTAAGGAGGACTCATGTACACAGCAGGCGGGAGGCGAGGGCAACACTGTGTGCTAGTGTAACCGATGTGAAATGGCTAGCTAGTTAGCGGTGGTGCGCGCTAATAGCTTTTCAATCGGTGACGTCACTCGCTCTGAGACCTTGAAGTAGTGGTTCCCCTTGCTCTGCAAGGGCCGCGGCTTGTGGAGCGATGGGTAATGATGCTTAAGTGGGAGGCAGTTGTTGATGTGTGCAGAGGGTCCCTGGTGCGAGCCCGGGTATGGGCGAGGGGACGGACTAAAGTTATACTGTTACACTAGCTAACTAGCAAGCTAGCACATGGTGTCGCTAACTATCAAGTTAGCGTGTTAGCTAGCACAGTGTTGCCCTAGCCTCCCTAATGCTGTGCTTTAGACAGTGTCCTTCTCCCCACCTGTCAGACACAGTTTTCTCCAGTACACAGCTGGCGGGAGGCAGGGGCAACTCTGTGCGCTAGCTAACTAACTAACAAGCTAGCACACAGTGTCGCTAACTAGCAAGCTAGCACATACCGTCACCCCTAGCAGGAGGCGGAGAGGCTAGCGGGAGTCTGGGATCGACCAGTAGACAGTGTCCTTCGCCCCCGCCTGTCACGCACAGTTTTCTCCGGTACACAGCAGGCAGGAGTGACACTGTGTGCTAAATAAATAGTAAGCTAGCACATGGTGTTCTGTTCGGCAGGCGGGAGCGAAGGACACTGTTTACCCGCTAGCTAGGAAGGAGGACTCCAGTAGGCGTGGGTGATGTTTTCCAGCAAATGTTAGGACAGGTGGAAGGCAGTAGGTGGCGTTAATGCATAAATAACGTTGGATATCAGCTGCCGATAAACCCCACAGAAGAAGGGGCAGGGCGACAATGGTAGCTAGCTAGCCGTTCACCAGTGGTAGACAGCGTCCTTCGCAGTGGTAGACAGCGTCCTTCCCACATGCAGGAACGTCCCATATTGCTGGCTGCAGTTGCACACTATTGGTATTTACCACATACTGACTGGGAAAAATCCCACTTGACCGCCCCCTCAACTCTATCATCCCTGAGCTACGACTTCTCCCACATGCTGACCTCTCACGTCGCCTACTAAGAAAATTAGGATACCTCGATAACAGCATTTTCAGCAGTTAAATGCAACAACAAAATATTATTTATTAAAAACAATCTATTAATATGGTTTTTGAACACTATAATTTGTTTACAAGCATGATAGTTGTGCTTTTAGTTTATGCTTGACATAGATTGTTGGCCATTAGTCAATCGGGCGTATCTCAATGAGTTCAAAGCATGTGCACGCATCCAACTAGTATTTACAACTTCACAACTGGTAACTTCCACCTTCCCACTTGGTTATGAATGCAGCATTGTCAAAGTAGCATACTGTAAAATGCAAGGTCATTTCAATCAAATGTACATTATTTATGGAATAACTCTGTAGTAACAACATTGTAGGTACATAGGACCTGCTATGTAAATGCAATTGAGGTTATTTACACAAGTGGAGGGAGGTCTTGTGGGTTACGTGAGCCAGTGTCTCCAATCTCGGAATGGGTCATGCTGGCTTTGTCTGACACACACACACTGCTGCAGTCTCAGAGTTTTGTTTTGTCTAGGAAAGCTAACTTTTGATTCAACTACCTCTTACTTATTGTATATTACCAGAATGAATGTGATAATATAATGAGGGTGTCACGACTTCCGCCGAGGTCGGTCCCTCTCCTTGTACGGGTGACGTTCGGAGGTCGACGTCACCGGTCTTCTAGCCATCGCTGATCCATCTTTCATTTTCCATTGGTTTTGTCTTTATTTTCTATACACCTGGTTTTCATTATCCAATTACATGTTCATGTATTTAACCCTCTGTTTCCACCATGTTTGTTGTGCGTGATTATTTCTATGTTCAGTTCGGTTCATTATGGTTGGTTTTTGACGGGTGCTGTGTTCACCCTTGCGTAATATTTACCGTTGGTTTTTGGTCAAGTGTATTTGTTTACCTTGTGCCTTTATTGTATGAGTAAAGTACATTGCTCACTCATTTTGCTCTCCTGCTCCTGACTTCATGCACCAGCTACACTCAGCTTCTGACAGAATCACGTACCAAACCATATGGAGTCAGCAGGAGCAGACAACCCCGGATTAGGGGTCGAAGAGCGCGTCCAGTAGCATGCGGCCATGTTACAACATCTCGACATCGCCATGGATCGCGTCCTGCAGAATCTGGACCGCTGGGAGAGAAGAGGAGTTCCTCCAGTGCCTCCACTATCACCACCAAGGACACCACTACTCACACCTCCTTCACCCTGTCCCAGTGGGATTCAGCTCGATCTTCGGAAGGGGTATGATGGGACGGCTGCGGGATGTCAGGGGTTCTTATTCCAGCTGGAGCTCTACCTAGCAACCATCCACCCGGCTCCTTCGGGCCAAAGGATCGTGTCCGCCCTCGTCTCCTGTCTCTCAGAGAAAGCCCTGGAGTGGGCCAATGCCGTATGAGAGGAAGGAGAAGCGGTGTTGGACTAATTCAAAGAACGGCTTGTCCAACTTAGACAGGGGACGAGGAGCGCACAGGAGTTCTCTCTGGACTTTCAGACCCTGGCCGCCAGCGCGGGATGTAACGACAGGGCCCTGATCGATCACTACCGTTGTAGTTTGAGCGAAGATGTCCGTCGGGAGTTGGCCTGCAGGGACACCACTCTCACCTTTGACCAGCTGGTGGACCTGTCCATCCGTTTGGATAACCTGCTGGCTACCCGCGGACGTCCAGATCGGGGTCTGTCGATTCCATCCCCCAGCACCACAGCTCCTACGCCCATGGAGCTGGGAGGTGCTGCACGTAGGGCGATCGGGGGAGGGGCCGGTCCATGCACCATCTGTGGCCGCAGAGGGCACACTGCCGGTCGGTGCTGGAGAGGTTCCTCTGGGAATCGAGGCAGCAGGCAGGGCACTCTTGTGTCACCCCAGGTGAGTCGACACCAGGCTCACCCAGAGCCCTCAAACACATGTTTGTGTATATTCATTTTCCTGAGTTTTCCCCGCATTCCCAGCATAAGGCGCTCGTAGATTCAAGTGCAGCTGGGAACTTTATTGACAGATCATTTGCCCATAGTTTAGGGATCCCTATTGTTCCAGTGGATATGCCCTTCCCAGTTCACGTCCTAGATAGTCGACCATTGGGGTCGGGCTATTTATACCCGTGGTGCTGGGTATACCCTGGTTGGCCTGTCATGACCCCACTATTTTGTGGCAACAGAGTGCCCTCGTGGGGTGGTCACGAGAGTGCTCGGGAGGTGTTTAGGGGTTTGTGACGGTGCGACTACAGTGGAAAGTCCAGACCAGGTTTCCACCGTGCGTATCGCCTCTGAAAATGCTGAATTGGCTCTCGACTCAATTACCACCCCATCGACGGGGGATTGTGCGATAAATCTCCTGGTTGACGCAGCACTTCCTAGGAGCCACGTGTATCCCCTGTCACAAGAGGAGATGGCGGCTATGGAAACATATGTCTCCAAATCCCTGGAGCAGGGGTACATTTGGCCCTCCACTTCACCTGCCTCCTCAAGTTTATTTTTTGTGAAGAAGAAGGATGGAGGTCTGCGCCCGTGTATTGACTATCGAGGCATCAGCCAGATCATGGTGAGGTACAGTTACCCCCTACCTCTCATAGCCAGTGCGATTGAGTCAATGCATGGGGCGCGCTTCTTCACAAAATTGGATCTCAGGATCTCATATCCGGGAGGAGGGACGAGTGGAAGACCGCATTTTGTACCACCTCAGGGCACTATGAGTACCTCATCATGCCGTACGGGTTGATAAATGCTCCATCAGTCGTCAGGCCTTTGTAGACGAGATTTTCCGGAACCTGCACGGGCAGGGTGTAGTGGTGTATATCGACGACATTCTGATATACTCCGCTACACGCGCCGAGCATGTGTCCCTGGTGCGCAGCGTGCTTGGTCGACTGTTGGAGCATGACCTGTACGTCAAGGCTGAGAAATGCCTGTTTTCCCAACAGTCCGTCTCCTTCCTAGGGTACCGCATTTCCACTTCAGGGGTGGAGATGGAGAATAACCGCATTACAGCCATGCGTAATTGGCCGACTCCCACCACGGTAAATAAAGTGCAGCAGTTTCTAGGGTTTGCCAACTACTACCGGAGGTTTATCCAGGGCTTTGGTCAGGTAGCGGTTCCTCACTGCTGAAGGGAGGACCAGTCCGTTTGCAGTGGTCAGCTGAGGCGGACAGGTCTTTTGGTCAGCTGAGGGCTCTGTTTACCTCAGCTCCCATGCTGGCTCATCTGGATCCCTCTTTGGCGTTCATAGTGGAGGTGGACGCGGTCCGAGGCTGGGATAGGAGCCACGCTCTCTCGGCGCTCGGGCAAGCCACCAAAGCTCCGCCCCTGTGCCTTCTTTTTCGAAGAACCTCAGCTCGGTGGAGCGAAACCATGACGTGGGGGACCAGGAGTTCTTGTCTGTCGTCAAGGCTTTGAAGGCGTGGAGACATTGGCTTGAGGGGGCTAAACACCCTTTTCTCATCTGGACTGACCACCGCAATCTGGAGTACATCCGGGCGGCGAGGAGACTGAATCCTCCAGGCAAGGTGGGCCATATTTTTTACCCGTTTTATTTTCATCCTATCCTGTTTCTCTAAGTCCTGACGTCTCCTCCCTTTGCCCGGTCTTCCTACGGCCCTACAGACTGCGGAGGCCCTGTTTACACACGTCTTCCGGCACTACAGGGTGCCTGAGGACATAGTATCTGATCGAGGTCCCCAGTTCACGTCAAGGGTCTGGAGGGCGTTCATGGAACGTCTGGGGGTCTTGGTCAGCCTTACCTCGGGTTTTCACCCTGAGAGTAACGGGCAGGTGGAGAGAGTGAACCAGGATGTGGGTAGGTTTCTGCGGTCCTATTGCCAGGACCGGCCGGGAAGTGGGCGGCATTCGAGCCCTGGGCAGAGATGACCCAGAACTCACTCCTCCACTCCTCCACTAACCTCTCTCCCTTCCAGTGCGTACTGGGGTACCAGCTGGTCCTGGCGCCTTAGCATCAGAACCAGATCGAAGCTCCTGCGGTGGATGACTTGTTTAGGCGTGCTGAGGAGACCTGAGACCATCAGCGGGCTGTGAGGCGCCAGAAAACCTGTGCAGATCGCAGATCGCCACCGCAGTGAGGCCCTGGTGTTCGCACCGGGGGACCGGGTCTGGCGCTCGACCCAAAACCTGCCCCTCTGCCTGCCCTACCGGAAGCTGGGCCCGCGGTTTGTGGTGCCATTCAAAGTCCTGAGGAGACTGAACGAGGTATGTTACAGGTTACAGCTTCCCCCCAATTATCGAATTAACCCCTCGTTCCATGTGTCTCTCCTCAGGCCGGTGGTGGCTGGTCCACTCCAGGAGTCTGAAGTGCGGAAGGTTCCTCCACCCCCTCTGGACATCGAGGGGGCCCCGGCGTATGCAGTTCGATCTATACTGGATTCGAGGCTTTGGGCGAGGGGCCTTCAGTAGCTCGTGGAGTGGGAGGGGTACGGTCCGGAGGAGAGATGCTGGGTTCCGGTGGAGGACGTGTTGGACCCATCGATGCTGCAGGGAGTTCCACCGTCTCCATCCGGATCGCCCTGCGCCTCGCCCTCCGGGTCGCCCCAGAGGCCGGTGTCGGCAAGGGGGGGTACTGTCACGAGTTCCGCCGAGGTCGGTCCCTCTCCTTGTACGGGCGGCGTTCAGCGGTCGACGTCACCGGTCTTCTAGCCATCGCTGATCCATCTTTAATTTTCCATTGGTTTTGTCTTTATTTTCTACACACCTGGTTTTCGTTATCCAATTACATGATCATGTATTTAACCCTCTGTTTCCCCCATGTTTGTTGTGCATGATCATATCTATGTTCAGTTCGGTTCATTATGGCTGTTTTTCGACGGGTGCTGTGTTCACCCGTGTGTAATATTTAAGAGTATTTGTTTACCTTGTGCCTTTATTGTTTGAGTAAAGTACATTGATCACTCATTTTGCTCTCCTGCGCCTGACTTCATGCACCAGCTAAACTCACCTTCTGACAGAGGGTAGAGAAATTATCCTTGCCCTGCTGCCAAGTGTAGCCAACAGATCTAAAATACATAAATCAAATGATTTTAATTTTGGAAAGAATGTAAACATCTGGATCAGTCCTAGGGGTTGATCAAACAACAACGGTTTCTGAAGGCCTGCACCTGGAGGTAAGGTGAAGAGAGACATGCAGACGAGGCTGGGATGCATTTCTGTGTTATCTTCTCATCATAATGCAAATGTATGATTCCCTCATCACAAACCAGAGATAGGAATGCCATTTCCTTGGTCTCTTGACTATGTTTGGGAGATGCCAATCGTTCATGGGTACACAGTGTACGAAATATATCTGGGGTTGGACATTAATTACCTAACAATGGCCTATTCCCTCTCAGTGGACTCAAACAAAAGATAGTTATGTTCTAGAATGTATTTATTCTATTTTTGTAAGTCCTCCAAGGACCACACACATGCCATGCTGTCCCAAAAAATAGACACTAAAGCTTACTGAAGCCATTTTTGCAAACCCACTGAACCAGTTCTTCAGCACACAAATTAACCGTCAACAATAACTTGGCCTACATACTTACTCTGTATGTAAATCAAGTGAATCATGTGACAACATGTCTGGTCAAAGTATCCACACACATCCTTCCATCTGTAATTTACATGACTAACAAAGAAAGACACATTCCTTTTGAAATGCAATGTGTTGAGTCAAAAGACTGTGCCAGGCCAAAGTAATGGAAAAAGTAAGGAAAAAGCCTAACGCAAAATAGATTAGATTCCCAGTTGTTCAGTGCCAATGCTTAATTGAATTAAACAGCGGTGATTGATAAGTCGGGTTTGTTGGCTGAGGCTTTGAACTGGCCTGAGAGAATGGATGGGATTTTAATGCTTTACCGCAGTGTTTCCAAACCATTTCTTGCTTAAGACTGATGACCAGTTCCTCTTTGTGAAAGTCCCAAACCAGCTCTTAGCACCTTCAATTTGTGTTTATGATAACCAAGCTGTGCTGTTTGTTAGCTGCTTACACTAATATATCTTAACATTTCTATTCACCCAAAACATTGTATTGAATGTGTCAAATTCTATTTATTACAATGTCAATGCATCATTTGCAGCTCTGCTCTATAACCTGGAGTATAGCCAAGTACAGAGAGAGGTTATAGAAAAGAAGAACGCATTAATATGACAATGGAGCCAGGCAGGCAGATAATTACAATAAAAATGGAAACACCCATAACATGGTAGTGACTTAAATAGAGAGAACAGAGAATGAACCGTGCTTACTTAAATATTATTTGTTGGATATGTTAAACATTGTGTATTTCCCTGTAGATTTCAATAGATTGTTCTCCATTTTACTGTATAAGGTCCACAATTCAACCTATCTTGATTTGAAATTGATACTGGAGTCCAACTCCGCTCAACAGACAATGGCTGCCAGCATGCAGTAGGCAGCCGTTCCATCAACGTCAGTTGGTTGACATTGACTTACTGGTTTAAGTTGCTTCTCTTAATAAAAGTAATACCTGAGAAGGTCACGAGCCCCATATATCTAGTTAAGGGAGCCCTAACAAAACGTCACTTCCTACCTGCCTGGGATGAAAAGGCAAACTCTGATGAAAAATTGAATGGGCTGTTTAAGGAATCTTCGACCCATCCTCCCACATCAATACAACCTGAGGCCAAATTGAATTACGTGTAAGTCTCCTCACACATACACACAACACAACACAACACACACACACACACACACACACACACACACACACACACACACACACACAGTAGGCCTCTTCATTCCTCTGAGACACATCTGCAACACACAAAATGATTAAGTTGTTTACGTTTGTTGGTTCCTTTGATCACAGGATAGATTGCACATGCTCCAGACCCCAGTCCCATTACACACACGTTATTAAGGTCTATTATTTTTTCAGCATTTCCATTTTTAGCGCCATTAGGTCCCACAGGTGGGTATCGGGGACTGCTGCAATAATCTAAATTGGATTTACTTTCCGCAAGGCTGCACGTTTCATCCCTTCGAGACAGATCTCCCTGGGTGTCTGACTATCTATTAATCTAGACCGCCCAGTTCATTTATTTTGCCCTGGCCCCTGGAGGGGAAACCCTGCCAGCCCTCCCTGGATGGATTCAACAAAGCAACATGGCAAAGCAAGTTGCTGCTGTTTACTTCCTGTCCCCTGTTGAACCTCTCCTGAGTCCATGATTAAACAGTACGGTAGCCTTAGTAACAGGCTCAAAATATAAACAAACCTTAAGACTCACTCAAGCACAGTTGGATTCATTATTTGTCAATGATTTGTCATGTGTCTAACATCATCTGTCATGTTTCTATGTCAGATTTGAGGGCTATGAAGATAAATCTTAAAACAATGACATAGACATTCCCATAAACTATTGATCTTAGGCCAATATCTAGTTAGGGGATTTAAGGCATGTCTATCAGATGAGTAGAGGAACAAGAGGTCTCCTAGCATCTAGGAGCTAGTTAGTAAATGTTTATGATGACCTTTGCTCACTGTATTGAGGCTGTGTGCCCTTAATCAGGAAAATTCAATCAGGTTAACTCTTCATGACAACATTACCCTTCACGTTGAACTGAGTGGGTTATACAACATGTTGCAGCATTAGCCACAAGAGAGCAGAAGAAAGGTTGAATATTTTGGGGAGTTTCGGGTGTTGCTTATCCTGTTGACATTCTCTTTCTTCCTTGGAAGAACTAACCTCCGGGGTGGTTGAGATGACATTGGTGGAGCCCCCCTTTGTGGGTGCTGGAGATAGAAGGCTTATTTTGGGCTCCAGGCAGCATCCTTCCTATTGGTCCATGTGCACCATCAGAGACGGAGCACATGCCAATTGATCCTGCTAATCATTTTATCCCACTCTGGTATATCTGTTTTGGAAGAATTTGGGCCAGCCATCAGTGACATCAAAAGTTGTGATTGAAATGGGTATAACTGTCTTTTAATTTTTTTAAATCTTGTCCTTTAATTAATCTTCATTGGTATGGTATGCACTATGTAGCCTGTGTATGCATATGACTTTGCTGTTGTGAAGGTCATTGTGAATGCAGTTATTGACTATATGATTTATTTATTTACTACGGTTTTCATCATGACAACCTTGTGTCATTTCACAGTGTGAATGGAGAGGAGGCTAGATTTCTCCCAAATCATCCAATAAGGCATGCAAAAATGGTTTCCTTTGAAGAGTGTCAGGTCAGGTCATACTGCACGCTGGTCCATAAGTCTCTCAGTCACTTTGTGTCTTCTCAACTTGATCAGTGGAACTTTAGTTGTTGTCTTGCTACTGTGACACAAGGATAAAGAGGGACAAGGTGTCTTCTCTCTGAATGGTATGCAATAGTGACGGTGTGTGTGGTCAGTGTGTGTGTGGGAGAGGTGATCATCACCAACTGTTAAAAAAACATGGCACTCTCTGCATGGAAACGGGGTAGCATAGCAACCAGTTGCTATGGACTGGGGCTAAGGAGCCCCCGGTGTTGATGTGAGGCTCTGGCAAGTGAACCGTTAAATGGAGGAATTCCCCTATGACAGTAGGCTATCGCATGCCACTAACCTGTTGCCATGGTGACCAGCATGTGGAGGTTGACGGTACAGACAACGGGGACCATTAGCTTCAGTGGAAGAGGGTCCTGGAGGGGGCAGGATGTGGCGTCTATCTCATTGAAGGGCGAGATGCCAACACACACAAGTGAGGGTCAACACACAAGTGAGGTTGTGGTAATTGTGACACCCTTTCTAGGTACCACCCAGTCTCCATTGGCACTGATAAAAATTATTGTGCAAATGTCAGGACAGCATTTGGGTTTATTTTTGGATCAACACTGAGAATAGGGAATTATCTACAGGGCTGTACTTTCTGAATGCTTGGTGTTTTCCCTCTACACATACAGTAGTGTCTGTGTATATGCATCTATTAGACAGGTTCAAACCACTGATTGTTTGGTGGTGCAGTACATTTACCATTGAAGTCTTGTTTAAGTTTTGACTACAGTCAGTGGTAGGAGGGTAAGAGGAAAATTGTCATCACTGTATCAGAACAGGAGGAGAGAAGTGGTGACCCTTTGCTGGCCTCCACTGGCAAGAAGAGGAACAGGTGCCGAAAGCCTCCACCAAATTCAACCAACCGTATGTGAGTCCGTCAGGTACATGAAAAGGCTCTAAGCCTATCGGGACATCAAGCTCCACATTCGAACATGGGGTTCTGTTTGAGAGGGAAAATCATGGATGGAGCAATTTCTGATTGTGTAGAGAGATGAAAAATAAAAAAACAAAAAGAAAACAAAAAAAAACATTGATTACCTTACTGGGGAAGAATGTTGCTTTTGGCTGGCGAGCAGGTCATTGATTTAGTTGTGAACGAATTGCCTCTTCAGAGGAAGAGGAAGGACTGCATGAGGCTTCTATCAGCACAGTAGAGTGATGACCTGACCTGGCATAACAAAACAATAGGTGCCAAATTTAGCTCCACACTGTCACGCCCTGGTCAAAGTATTTTGTGTTTATCTTTATGTATTTGGTCAGGCCAGGGTGTGGCATGGGGTTTTTGTAATTGTGGTGTGTTTGTCTTGGGGTTTTGGTGGTGGTATTGGGATTGTAGCTTAGTGGGTTGTCTAGCAAGGTCTATGGCTGTCTGGAGTGGTTCTCAATCAGAGGCAGGTGCTTATCGTTGTCTCTGATTGGGAACCATATTTAGGCAGCCATATTCTTTGAGTTTGTCGTGGGTGATTGTCCTTAGTGTCTTACTTGTACTCTCTGTTAGTTTGCACTAGATAGGCTGTTTTCGGTTTTCATTACGTTTATTGTTTTGTAGTGTTTAGTGTTTAGTCGTGTTTACGTTTTGTTTAATAAATATGGATCGCAATCGACACGCTGCAGTTTGGTCCGACTCTCCTTCATCACCACTAGAAAACCGTTACAGAATCACCCACCACCAACGGACCAAGCAGCGTGTTAACAGGCAGGAACCACAGGAGAGGCAACAGAGGCAGCAGCAGCAGGAGCAGCAGCAGCTGCAGTGGGAGAGGCTGCACCACCTGGAGAAATGGACATGGGAGGAAGAACTGGACGGTAAAGGACCCTGGGCTCAGCCTGGAGAATATCGCCGCCCCAAGGAAGAACTGGAGGCGGCGAAAGCTGAGAGGCGCAGATATGAGGAGGCAGCACGGCGTAGCGGATGGAAGCCTGAGAATCAGCCCCAAAAATTTCTTGGGGGGGCTCAGGGAGAGTGTGGCAGAGTCAGGAGTCAGACCTGAGCCAACTCTCCCTGTTTATCGTGAGGAGCCAAGGAGGAGACCAGAACCAGAGACTGTGAAGGAGTTAATGGGGAAATTGGAGGAGAGAGAAATGAGGGAGTTGCTGTGTTGGTGCTTTTTGCATGGAATTCGCCCGACGGAACGTGTTGGGGATTTGATGGCACCTGGGTTAGCGCTCCATACTCGTCCTGAGGTGCGTGTTAGTCGGCTGGTGAAGTTGGTGCCAGCCTCACGCACCAGGCCTCCTGTGCACATCCCTAGCCTTGCACATCCTGTGCCAACACTGCTCTCAAGATCTCCAGTACGCCTTCACGGTCTAGCCCATCCTGTGCCACCTCCACACTCCAGTCCTCCGGTAGCAGCTCCCCGCTCCAGGCTTCCTGTGCGTGTCCTCGATCCAGTACCACCAGTTCCAGTACCATGCACCAGGCCTTCAGTGTGCCTCGCCTGTTCAGCGCAGCCAGCGCTTTTCTCCTCTCCTGCGCTGCTGGAGTCTCCCGCCTGTTTAGCGCAGCCAGAGCCTTTCTCCTCTACAGCGCTGCCGGATCCTCCCGCCTGTTCAGCGCAGCCAGAGCCTTCCTCCTCTACAGCGCTGCCGGAGCCTCCCGCCTGTTTAGCGCAGCCAGAGCCTTTCTCCTCTCCTACGCTGCCGGAGTCTCCCGCCTGTTCAGCGCAGCCAGAGCTGCCAGCCTGCATGGAGAAGCCCGAGCTGCCAGCCTGCATGGAGCAGCCAGAGCTGTCAGTCTGCATGGAGCAGCCAGAGCTGTCAGTCTGCATGGAGCAGCCAGAGCTGCCAGTCTGCAAGGAGCAGCCAGAGCTGTCAGTCTGCATGGAGCAGCCAGAGATGTCAGTCTGCATGGAGCAGCCAGAGCTGCCAGTCTGCATGAAGCAGCCAGTCTGCATGGAGCAGCCAGAGCTGTCAGTCTGCATGGAGCAGCCAGAGATGTCAGTCTGCATGGAGCAGCCAGAGCTGCCAGTCTGCATGGAGCAGCCAGAGCTGCCAGTCTGCATGAAGCAGCCAGAGCTGTCAGTCTGCATGGAGCTGCCAGTCTGCAAGGAGCAGCCAGAGCTGTCAGTCTACATGAAGCAGCCCGAGCTGCCAGTCTGCATGAAGCAGCCAGTCTACATGGAGCAGCCAGAGCTGCCAGTCTGCATGAAGCAGCCAGAGCTGTCAGTCTGCATGGAACAGTCAGAACTGTCAGTCTGCATGGAGCAGCCAGAGCTGTCAGTCTGTAAGGAGCTGCCAGTCTGCAAGGAGCTGCCAGTCAGCACGGGAGCCGCCAGAGCGGTCAGTCTGTAAGAAGCCGCCAGAGCTGTCAGCCTATATGGAGCAGCTAGTGCCGCCAGTCTGCCCAGCGCCGCCAGTGCCCCCAGTCTGCCCAGCGTCGCCAGTCTGCCCAGCGCCGTCAGTCTGCCCAGCATCGCCAGTCTGCCCAGCATCGCCAGTCTGCCCAGCGTCGTCAGTCTGCCCAGCGTCGTCAGTCTGCCCAGCGTCGTCAGTCTGCCCAGCACCGCCAGTCTGCCCAGCACCGCCAGTATGCCCAGCGCCGCCAGTCTGCCCAGCGCCGCCAGTCTGCCCAGCATCGCCAGTCTGCCCAGCGCCGCCAGTCTGCCCAGCGCCGCCAGTCTGCCCAGCGCCGCCAGTCTGCCCAGCGCCGCCAGATCTGCCAGTCAGCCAGACTCTTCCAGATCTGCCAGTCAGCCAGACTCTTCCAGATCTGCCAGTCAGCCAGACTCTTCCAGATCTGCCAGTCAACCAGACTCTTCCAGATCTGCCAGTCAACCAGACTCTTCCAGATCTGCCAGTCAACCAGACTCTTCCAGATCTGCCAGTCAACCAGACTCTTCCAGATCTGCCAGTCAGCCAGGATCTGCCAGTCAGCCAGGATCTGCCAGTCAGCCAGGATCTGCTGAAACCACCAGCCAGCCAGGAGCTGGTAGATCTATCTACCTGCCTGAGCTTCCTCTCACTCCTGAGCTTCCTCTCACTCCTGAGCTTCCTCTCACTCCTGAGCTTCCTCTCACTCCTGAGCTTCCTCTCACTCCTGAGCTTCCTCTCACTCCTGAGCTTCCTCTCACTCCTGAGCTTCCTCTCACTCCTGAGCTTCCTCTCACTCCCGAGCTTCCCCTCAGTCCCGAGCTGCCTCGGTCCCGAGCTGTCCTTCAGTCCCGATCTGCTCCTCAGTCCAGTGGGGTTCTGGGTGGGGACTACTAGGCCATGGTCGGCGGCGAGGGTGGACTATCCAGGGACGAAGGGAGAGGGGACTAAGACATTAAAGGAGTGGGGTCCACGTCCCCGCGCCGGAGCCGCCACCATGGACAGACGCCCACCCGGACCCTCCCTATTGTTTTGAGGTGCGTTCGAGTCCGCACCTTAGGGGGGTTCTGTCACGCCCTGGTCAAAGTATTTTGTGTTTATCTTTATGTATTTGGTCAGGCCAGGGTGTGGCATGGGGTTTTTGTAATTGTGGTGTGTTTGTCTTGGGGTTTTGGTGGTGGTATTGGGATTGTAGCTTAGTGGGTTGTCTAGCAAGGTCTATGGCTGTCTGGAGTGGTTCTCAATCAGAGGCAGGTGCTTATCGTTGTCTCTGATTGGGAACCATATTTAGGCAGCCATATTCTTTGAGTTTGTCGTGGGTGATTGTCCTTAGTGTCTTACTTGTACTCTCTGTTAGTTTGCACTAGATAGGCTGTTTTCGGTTTTCATTACGTTTATTGTTTTGTAGTGTTTAGTGTTTAGTCGTGTTTACGTTTTGTTTAATAAATATGGATCGCAATCGACACGCTGCAGTTTGGTCCGACTCTCCTTCATCACCACTAGAAAACCGTTACACACACCACACCTCTAAATATCTACAGTATCTACATACTGGATCTCTAACTGGATCGGTGCCTAGCACCGTGTCAATCCAGGCGGGTGTTTTTACATAAGAACCTTCCCAGCTGGTAACCCAAACTCCACAGTACAATGTAACACGCCTGGTACTCCAAATTATCTTGGGAATGTGAGATGTTAAAAATAGTTAAGAAGGGGGTGGTTAATAGAGAGATGGATTAATAGAGAGGTTTGTGTGTGTGTGTATATGTGTGTGTGTGTGTGTGTGTGTGTGTGCGTGCTTGCTTGCGTGTATGATTGCTTTGCCTAAATGAGCCCAGATTGTAGATCAGAGGAAAATATGTTTTCATAACCTCAATATTGTAAAAACTATCTTAATATTGACTTTAGGGGGCAGAGTGTACCATTGTGTGTGAATGAACTAAATTGTCAAATCTATAAAGTATTATAACAGTCTATAAAGTATTATTAATCCGTATTAACTATTTACAGACCCTTTTACAAACCTTTCATAAAGGCTTCTTTAAAATAAGTGTTAACTCTTTTTTATTAAATTTTGTAACTCAAGAGAAATTAACAAATGTATATATTTTAAATATTTTTCAATACAATTGAACGTTTTGTAACAATTTCTGTAGTATCGTGTTATGAACCATAATGCTAGTTAATTCACTCACAATTAATGTGAGTGACAATTCTAAGTCCAGCTTTTTATTCTCTGTCTCCAAATGTCCATATTAAGATAGTTTTTACAATATTGAAGTTATGAAAACATAACATTTTCCCCTGATCTACAGCAAACAATGTGATGAATCAGTATGGGTTTATTTAAGCAAAGCAATCACACACACACACACACACACACACACGCACACACACACACACACACAAACACACAAGCACACACACACACACACACACACACACACACACACACACACACACACACACACACACACACACACACACACACACACACACACACACACACACACACAACACACACACACACACACACACACACACCTCTCTATTAATCCATCTCTCTATTAACCACTCCCTTCTGAAATATCCCACACACACATTGTGATGACAGAGAAAGGCATGCAATTAGGCCTATCTGCCATTGCTTGCATCTTTCACATATTCTCTAATGGGGCCTTTTTATAGAGCGGAAATGTTCTGCTTTGCATCAAGTACCAACTATTATATCTGTTAACAATGAGGTAATCCGCCAGTTTTTAGGTTATCTACCTACTACAACGTTTTTGTGGATTGAAATGAGCTCTATTTTGAGCAAAATGTATTTAAGGTTTTTTGTTTACTTGGACTGAGAAGAAGTACACAGTTTTCCAATGAGGCAAGGCCATTAAACGTCAACATATTGCTGCTTTGGACCCACAATCAGTGATTTCAACTAATGTCCTTGTGTTTTGTATGTGAACACAAAAATGATGAAATTGCCACTGAGAGCTTTTGAAAGTCTTCATGAAATGTAAAAAGAAAATCTAAAATATGAAACTAGTAGTGCAACCACAAACAAAGGCCGTTATAAGGATTATGTTGAAAACATACAGAGGGGGATGTTGTCCATGAACAATTATCGTCCTATGACTTACAACATGAGCGTCATAGAAATCACACCAATATTGCTAATGTTACATATTTTAATATTAATAATAAAATGCCATTTAGCAGACACTTTTATCCAAAGTGATGTACGCAACAGTGATTGCATACACTTCAGTATATGTAATCCCTGAGGGAAACAAACCTAGCACCACACTATTTCCAACTGAACCACACAGGACCAATAATATGGCTGAAGGGTGATTTATCAAACTGAAGTTTCAATATTAGTCTTTTGTTGCTTCATTTACATTTATTTTTGACTTTGTCTTGATTTGACTGTATTTTCACTGATGATTGTCTTTACTTTTATATGCAATTACTAGACACTTTCTTACCTTGTTTAGCGAAAATTATCGTGGCACCTTTGTAATTGGAGTTGTATAATGATGTAGAGAGAAAAGCTTTTGTAAATTGTATCAATATGTATTAGCGTTTATTGTACACTGGCTCAATGTTGGCCAATCAATTAGAGTAGTGTTTGTGGAGTAGCACAACGTTTATGATTAGCTAAGTTTGTTAGCTCTACAAGTTGACTAATGCTTTAGTGTTACAGTTTTTTTCGATTGCTAAACGACAGTGGACACAACTGGAGTCACATGTGCAAAACTCTAACTACAGTCTGCACAGCAGCAGTTCATGTGGACCAAACTCTAGTTCGTTTTTCATTGCTTGAACACAGTTTTCAAAACTCTACACACTTATCCCATGACTTTAACCACAACCTGCACAACACTGTGGATTTACAGCACTTTGTTCAAATGCTAACACACTGCTGTCAAAACTGTGAACCACACATTCAAAACAGAATAGATTTCAGCCTTGTGCCTTTCAAACACTGCTGATTGCAATTTCAGCTGAAAGGCTAAGCAGGTGTCTTGTTTTAGACTTGTTAGTGAACACACACACATATTACAGTATATATAGGTAGAGCTCAGAAAGACTCATTTTGGAAATGGAACAAGGAAGATGGGTTCGTGGAGGGAGAAGGGTGGCAGGGAGAGGGCGGATGCGTGGAGGAAGACAAAGAAGACAAAGAGCTGTTATTTCAGATGAAATAAGGGCTACACTTATAGACCATGTCGTGAACCATGGTCTCTCATTGAGAGAGGCAGGGTTGAGGGTGCAACCCAATCTGCAAAGATCCACAGTGGCATCTGTAATGCGAATTTTCCATCATGCAAACAGGTGAGAGTTACATCCTTACAGTAAATGAAAACATTACAGGAATCTATTTTGTATTGCAATTATAGAATATTTACACAGATATATATTACAGTAAGTTTGACTGTAAAATATATTTTTACAACAGGACCCAAAGGCTGCCCCCAACAGGGGGAAGAGGAAAAATATTTTCAGATGCGCAGGAAAATGCTATTGTTGACATGGTTGTTGTCAACAATGCAATAAAACTGCGGGAGATTCAAGATAGAGTGCTGGCTGATAATGATATATTTGAAAATGTTAATTCTGTCAGCACAACAACAATTGCTCGAGTCCTAAAGAAACACCAAGTTACAATGAAACAGTTATACACTGTACCGTTCGAGAGAAACAGTGAACGGGTAAAAGAGCAAAGATACCAATATGTCCAGGTAAGACGTCTGAGGTTACGTACACAGCTATACAAAATATTTACAGTAAAAAAAACACTAGCATTTCTACAGTAAAACTGTGCACTTACTGTTTTTCAGAGAGTAATGGAGGTGGAAGCACTGGAAAGACCACATTCATTTGTATTTATCGATGAAGCTGGATTTAACCTTGCCAAAACATGGCGCAGAGGAAGGAATGTTATAGGTCAAAGGGCCACTGTGGAGGTTCCAGGCCAAAGGGGGGGAAATATCACCATGTGTGCTGCAATGGCCAATGATGGTTTGCTTCTCAACACACCACTCATTGGCCCATTCAACACAGAAAGGCTTATAGCTTTCCTAGAACAGCTCTATGCTCAGCTAGTGCCAGCAGAACAGGGGAGCCAGTAAGAAACCCCAAGTTTTTGTCATAGTTTTACCGATAACATTGCTTTTCACCACTCTGCAGCTGTCACAGATTGGTTTGCAGCACATCACAGATTTATGGTTTTGTACCTGCCTGCATATTCACCCTTCCTCAACCCAATAGAGGAGTTTTTCTCTGCCTGGAGGTGGAAAGTGTTTGGTCACCACCCACATGACCAAATGTCTCTTTTGGAAGCCATGCGTGCCGGATGTGAGGACATGAGTCCAGAGGACTGCCAGGGATGGATAAGGCACTCCAGAAGGTTCTTCCCCAGGTGCATGGCAAGAGAAAACATTAGATGTGATGTTGAAGAAAACATGTGGCCTGATGCTAGAGAGAGGCAGGATTAGCCCCTCAATTATTTGTTCAAATTACAGTATGTACTTTTAGTTTCTACCTTCTTTTTCTCATTACTGTAATTCTGTAAATTACTACAGACTATTGAAGCAAACTGCTAATTTTCATTTACCTTAAAGAATTGTTATGTTCTAAAAAATGGAATAAATCATGTGAAAGAATGTCACTCTTTTCTTTGAAGAAAATATTACTTTGTATGAAGTCACTGAAATTGTTCAAACTGTAAAGATGAAAAGTTTGTATTTTCTGTATTGGTGTTTGATGCTAGTGTTTTTACTCTTAGTGTGTTCTGAGTGACAGTGTGTGTTATCTCAGTGAGGGTTGTGCATAGTGTTTGGCTGCACTGAGCGTGTTTTGAGCCATGTGTTAAGAGTTGTGTTGCTTGGAATGAGTTTTGCAGGTGATGTGAACTGTTTAGCTCAGGTGACTGTTGGTAGTGCAGACTGTAGTTAGAGTTTTGCACATGTGA